>NC_092110.1:47814168-47883200 GCF_045679555.1 Salvelinus alpinus | reverse complement strand
ATATATATTAATAATAATAATTACAACAATACTGAATGAACAAAGAACACTTATTTTAACTTAATACATAAATAAAATCATTTTAGTCTCAAATAAATAATGAAACATTTTTAAATAATGCAAAAACACAGTTTTGGAGAAGAAAGTAAAAGTGCAATATGTGCCATGTAAGAAAGCTAACGTTTAAGTTCCTTGCTCAGAACATGAGAACATATGAAAGCTGGTGGTTCCTTTTTAACATGAGTCTTCAATATTCCCAGGTAAGAAGTTTTAGGTTGTAGTTATAGGAATTATAGGACTATTTCTCTCTATACCATTTGTATTTCATATACCTTTGACTATTGGATGTTCTTATAGGCACTTTAGTATTGCCAGCCTAATCTCAGGAGTTGATAGGCTTGAAGTCATAAACAGCTCTGTGCATCCCAGCATTGCCAAGAGCTGCTGTTTGAATGAATGCTTATGAGTCTGTTGCTGCCTACCACCGCTCAGTCCGACTGCTCTATCAAATATCAAATCATATACTTAATTATAATGTAATAAACACACAGAAATACGAGCCTTTGGTCATTAATATGGTCAAATCCGGAAACGATAATTTCGAATACAAAACGTTTATTCTGTCAGTGAAATACGGAACTGTTACGGTATTTTATCGAACGGGTGGCATCCATAATACCCTGGCTACACCGTTTGTCACGTGCAAAAATAAATTTAGAAATCTATATTATTCAATTATTGCACCCATACTGCGCGTCAACAAGCGTCTGCGTTGCCAAGGGCTAAAATAGAAGTCAGTTCTATTTGTGACGCAGATTGCGCTGCATGTCCTGCCTCTTCCATCTCCTCATTGGTTTATAGAAGCAGGTACACACGTGCCATCTCCTCATTGGTTATACCCACATGGGTGATTGAAAGACGAACTGTGTTGCCTGTCGTCGTGGTAATACAATGAAAGTTTAGATGCCAATCACCATATAAGTTCAAAGATGAAAAAGCCTGGAAGGAGGAGAGATGACTAGAAACGATTCGTTGACTGTTATGTGTGGATTAATTGTCGGAATCGAGGACCTTGTGCATTTCAGGTAAAATATCTTCATGTTTATATCCCAGGACAAATTAGCTAGCAACTGCAAGCTAGCTAAATAGGACAAATTAGCTAGCAAGCTAGCTAGCTAAATTGCCATAAATGTTTAATGCTTTTTGACCTGTCCCCAAGTTAATATAATTGGTTCAGAGTTTTTGATATTTTAACCTGCGTGTCGTGATCGCGTTTGGTGTAGGGGGATAAAATAAATGTATGCACGATGGCGTACGCGCGCAGCCGGTTTGGGTGTCAGTCTAAGTATTGCTGTTACATTGCACAACCTTCAATGTTATGTCATAATTATGTAAAATTCTGGCAAATTAATTACGGTCTTTAGGAGTAAATGGCCTTTCAACAGTTCGCAACGAGCCGGGCGGCCCAAACTGCTGCATATACCCTGACTCTGCTTGCACAGAACGCAAGAGAAGTGACACAATTTCCCTAGTTAATATTGCCTGCTAACATGAATTTCTTTTAACTAAATATGCATGTTTAAAAAATATATACTTCTCTGTATTGATTTTAAGAAAGGCATTGCTGTTTATGGTTAGGTACATTCATTATTGTAACGTTTGTGCTTTTGTTAAATCATCAAGTTGAAGTAGGCTGTGATTCGATGATAAATTAACAGGCACATTGCTTATATGCAACTCAGAACAAGCTATTTAACCTAGTAATATCATCAACCATGTGTAGTTAACTAGTGATTATGTGAAGATTGATAGTTTTTTTTTATAAGATTAATGCTAGCTAGCAACTTACCTTGGCTCATTGCTGCCACAAGGTCCTTTTGACGATGGACTCGCGTAACAGGTGGTCAGCCTGCCACGCAGTCTCCGCGTGGATTGCAATGTAATCGGCCATAATCGGCGTCCAAAAAGGCAGATTACCGATTGTTATGAAAGGTTGAAATCGCCCTAATTAATTGGCCATGCCGATTTAATCGGTTGACCTCTACTTGGTATGGCAACTGCTTGGCATCCGACCGCAAGGCTGCTACAGAGGGTAGTACGTACGGCCCAGTAGATCACTTGGTCCAACCTCCATCCAGGACCTCTATACCAGGCGGTGTCAGATGAAGGCCCTAAATGTCAGACTGTTCTTCCTGCACATCGACTCGGTACTCCGTGTATATAACCAAGTTATCGTTACTCATTGTGTATTTATTTATTGTATTATCTTTCTATTACTTATATATATTTTTTTATCTTTGTATTGTTGGGAAAGGCCCATAAGTAAGCATTTCACTGTTAGTCTACACCTGTTGTTTACAAAGCATGTGACGAATAAAATTTGATTTGACACACAACAACGTGCTGTACAATCTGTCCACACTCCCTCAGATAAGTTGAGGTGTGAAGAATGTGGATTCGTTTCCTGTGTATTGCATCAGAGCAGTTCCCAGTACAGTACTCACACACGCTGTCCTGGAACGGGGAGGGTCTCACTAAAGATATGCCCGCCGTAGTCTCATGCACAGAACACGTACACTGTCGCTAAACAGGACGAGAGGGAGGCAGCAGTCGGCTGGCTTGTGAGTCACAGTGCAGCGTGGACAGGAGAGGAACAATGCCTTCGCTGTACTCTGCTCTTGTCCGCCCTGTCCTGTCCGCCCTGTCCTGTCCGCCCTGTGCTCTCAGCCCTGTCCTCTCCGTCCTGTCCGCCCTGTCCTGTCCGCCCTGTCCTCTCCGCCCTGTCCTCTCCGCCCTGTCCGCCCTGTCCTGTCCGCCCTGTCCTCTCCACCCTGTCCTGTCCGCCCTGTCCTGTCCGCCCTGTCCTCTCCGTCCTGTCCTCTCCGTCCTGTCCTCTCCGTCCTGTCCTCTCCGCCCTGTCCTCTCCGCCCTGTCCTCTCCGTCCTGTCCTCTCCGTCCTCTCCGCCCTGTCCTCTCCGTCCTCTCCGCCCTGTCCTCTCCGTCCTCTCCGCCCTGTCCTGTCCTCCCCGTCTGTCTGCTGGCCATCTTCCTCCAAGAAGCAGAAGCAGTGTTCAGCTAGCGAGGGCCATGGTGACAGACAGGCTGCCTGGTGTATGTTGGCTGGGAGGGAGAAAGAGAGGGACAGAGAGAGGACGTGTGTTTTTAAAGTAACAATCCCACCCCTCCCCCAAATAAAGTATACAGTCTCTGGGTTAGTATATGGGCATATTTATTTTGATATTTCACTTTAAAAGCCCAAAGTCATGATCGACATCTCAATTCTTTGAGTGTATTTATTGGTGGGAAGACACCTCCGTCCTCAACCTGAATCTCTGTTCAACATGATAACATGGTGGGAGGACACGTCCATCCACATCCTGGAGCTCTGTTCAACATGATAACATGGTGGGAGGACACCTCCATCCACATCCTGGAGCTCTGTTCAACATGATAACATGGTGGGAGGACACCTCCATCCTCAACCTGGAGCTCTGTTCAACATGATAACATGGTGGGAGGACACCTCCATCCACATCCTGGAGCTCTGTTCAACATGATAACATGGTGGGAGGACACCTCCATCCACATCCTGGAGCTCTGTTCAACATGATAACATGGTGGGAGGACACCTCCATCCACATCCTGGAGCTCTGTTCAACATGATAACATGGTGGGAGGACACCTCCATCCACATCCTGGAGCTCTGTTCAACATGATAACATGGTGGGAGGACACCTCCATCCACATCCTGGAGCTCTGTTCAACATGATAACATGGTGGGAGGACACCTCCATCCACATCCTGGAGCTCTGTTCAACATGATAACATGGTGGGAGGACACCTCCATCCACATCCTGGAGCTCTGTTCAACATGATAACATGGTGGGAGGACACCTCCATCCACATCCTGGAGCTCTGTTCAACATGATAACATGGTGGGAGGACACCTCCATCCACATCCTGGAGCTCTGTTCAACATGATAACATGGTGGGAGGACACCTCCATCCACATCCTGGAGCTCTGTTCAACATGATAACATGGTGGGAGGACACCTCCATCCACATCCTGGAGCTCTGTTCAACATGATAACATGGTGGGAGGACACCTCCATCCACATCCTGGAGCTCTGTTCAACATGATAACATGGTGGGAGGACACCTCCATCCACATCCTGGAGCTCTGTTCAACATGATAACATGGTGGGAGGACACCTCCATCCACATCCTGGAGCTCTGTTCAACATGATAACATGGTGGGAGGACACCTCCATCCACATCCTGGAGCTCTGTTCAACATGATAACATGGTGGGAGGACACCTCCATCCACATCCTGGAGCTCTGTTCAACATGATAACATGGTGGGAGGACACCTCCATCCACATCCTGGAGCTCTGTTCAACATGATAACATGGTGGGAGGACACCTCCATCCACATCCTGGAGCTCTGTTCAACATGATAACATGGTGGGAGGACACCTCCATCCACATCCTGGAGCTCTGTTCAACATGATAACATGGTGGGAGGACACCTCCATCCACATCCTGGAGCTCTGTTCAACATGATAACATGGTGGGAGGACACCTCCATCCACATCCTGGAGCTCTGTTCAACATGATAACATGGTGGGAGGACACCTCCATCCACATCCTGGAGCTCTGTTCAACATGATAACATGGTGGGAGGACACCTCCATCCACATCCTGGAGCTCTGTTCAACATGATAACATGGTGGGAGGACACCTCCATCCACATCCTGGAGCTCTGTTCAACATGATAACATGGTGGGAGGACACCTCCATCCACATCCTGG
The DNA here is from genome assembly GCF_045679555.1 of Salvelinus alpinus. NCBI lineage: Eukaryota > Metazoa > Chordata > Actinopteri > Salmoniformes > Salmonidae > Salvelinus > Salvelinus alpinus. The sequence continues at coordinate 47,878,388 of NC_092110.1, read as the reverse complement.
AGCTCTGTTCAACATGATAACATGGTGGGAGGACACCTCCATCCACATCCTGGAGCTCTGTTCAACATGATAACATGGTGGGAGGACACCTCCATCCACATCCTGGAGCTCTGTTCAACATGATAACATGGTGGGAGGACACCTCCATCCTCAACCTGGAGCTCTGTTCAACATGATAACATGGTGGGAGGACACCTCCATCCTCAACCTGGAGCTCTGTTCAACATGATAACATGGTGGGAGGACACCTCCATCCACATCCTGGAGCTCTGTTCAACATGATAACATGGTGGGAGGACACCTCCATCCACATCCTGGAGCTCTGTTCAACATGATAACATGGTGGGAGGACACCTCCATCCTCAACCTGGAGCTCTGTTCAACATGATAACATGGTGGGAGGACACCTCCATCCTCAACCTGGAGCTCTGTTCAACATGGTGGGAGGACACCTCCATCCTCAACCTGGAGCTCTGTTCAACATGATAACATGGTGGGAGGACACCTCCATCCACATCCTGGAGCTCTGTTCAACATGATAACATGGTGGGAGGACACCTCCATCCACATCCTGGAGCTCTGTTCAACATGATAACATGGTGGGAGGACACCTCCATCCACATCCTGGAGCTCTGTTCAACATGATAACATGGTGGGAGGACACCTCCATCCACATCCTGGAGCTCTGTTCAACATGATAACATGGTGGGAGGACACCTCCATCCACATCCTGGAGCTCTGTTCAACATGATAACATGGTGGGAGGACACCTCCATCCACATCCTGGAGCTCTGTTCAACATGATAACATGGTGGGAGGACACCTCCATCCACATCCTGGAGCTCTGTTCAACATGATAACATGGTGGGAGGACACCTCCATCCACATCCTGGAGCTCTGTTCAACATGATAACATGGTGGGAGGACACATCAATCCACATCCTGGAGCTCTGTTCAACATGATAACATGGTGGGAGGACACCTCCATCCACATCCTGGAGCTCTGTTCAACATGATAACATGGTGGGAGGACACCTCCATCCACATCCTGGAGCTCTGTTCAACATGATAACATGGTGGGAGGACACCTCCATCCACATCCTGGAGCTCTGTTCAACATGATAACATGGTGGGAGGACACCTCCATCCACATCCTGGAGCTCTGTTCAACATGATAACATGGTGGGAGGACACCTCCATCCACATCCTGGAGCTCTGTTCAACATGATAACATGGTGGGAGGACACCTCCATCCACATCCTGGAGCTCTGTTCAACATGATAACATGGTGGGAGGACACCTCCATCCACATCCTGGAGCTCTGTTCAACATGATAACATGGTGGGAGGACACCTCCATCCACATCCTGGAGCTCTGTTCAACATGATAACATGGTGGGAGGACACCTCCATCCTCAACCTGGAGCTCTGTTCAACATGATAACATGGTGGGAGGACACCTCCATCCTCAACCTGGAGCTCTGTTCAACATGATAACATGGTGGGAGGACACCTCCATCCACATCCTGGAGCTCTGTTCAACATGATAACATGGTGGGAGGACACCTCCATCCACATCCTGGAGCTCTGTTCAACATGATAACATGGTGGGAGGACACCTCCATCCACATCCTGGAGCTCTGTTCAACATGATAACATGGTGGGAGGACACCTCCATCCACATCCTGGAGCTCTGTTCAACATGATAACATGGTGGGAGGACACCTCCATCCACATCCTGGAGCTCTGTTCAACATGATAACATGGTGGGAGGACACCTCCATCCACATCCTGGAGCTCTGTTCAACATGATAACATGGTGGGAGGACACCTCCATCCACATCCTGGAGCTCTGTTCAACATGATAACATGGTGGGAGGACACCTCCATCCACATCCTGGAGCTCTGTTCAACATGATAACATGGTGGGAGGACACCTCCATCCACATCCTGGAGCTCTGTTCAACATGATAACATGGTGGGAGGACACCTCCATCCACATCCTGGAGCTCTGTTCAACATGATAACATGGTGGGAGGACACCTCCATCCACATCCTGGAGCTCTGTTCAACATGATAACATGGTGGGAGGACACCTCCATCCACATCCTGGAGCTCTGTTCAACATGATAACATGGTGGGAGGACACCTCCATCCACATCCTGGAGCTCTGTTCAACATGATAACATGGTGGGAGGACACCTCCATCCACATCCTGGAGCTCTGTTCAACATGATAACATGGTGGGAGGACACCTCCATCCTCAACCTGGAGCTCTGTTCAACATGATAACATGGTGGGAGGACACCTCCATCCTCAACCTGGAACTCTGTTCAACATGATAACATGGTGGGAGGACACCTCCATCCACATCCTGGAACTCTGTTCAACATGATAACATGGTGGGAGGACACCTCCATCCACATCCTGGAGCTCTGTTCAACATGATAACATGGTGGGAGGACACCTCCATCCACATCCTGGAGCTCTGTTCAACATGATAACATGGTGGGAGGACACCTCCATCCACATCCTGGAGCTCTGTTCAACATGATAACATGGTGGGAGGACACCTCCATCCACATCCTGGAGCTCTGTTCAACATGATAACATGGTGGGAGGACACCTCCATCCACATCCTGGAGCTCTGTTCAACATGATAACATGGTGGGAGGACACCTCCATCCACATCCTGGAGCTCTGTTCAACATGATAACATGGTGGGAGGACACCTCCATCCACATCCTGGAGCTCTGTTCAACATGATAACATGGTGGGAGGACACCTCCATCCACATCCTGGAGCTCTGTTCAACATGATAACATGGTGGGAGGACACCTCCATCCACATCCTGGAGCTCTGTTCAACATGATAACATGGTGGGAGGACACCTCCATCCACATCCTGGAGCTCTGTTCAACATGATAACATGGTGGGAGGACACCTCCATCCACATCCTGGAGCTCTGTTCAACATGATAACATGGTGGGAGGACACCTCCATCCACATCCTGGAGCTCTGTTCAACATGATAACATGGTGGGAGGACACCTCCATCCACATCCTGGAGCTCTGTTCAACATGATAACATGGTGGGAGGACACCTCCATCCACATCCTGGAGCTCTGTTCAACATGATAACATGGTGGGAGGACACCTCCATCCACATCCTGGAGCTCTGTTCAACATGATAACATGGTGGGAGGACACCTCCATCCACATCCTGGAGCTCTGTTCAACATGATAACATGGTGGGAGGACACCTCCATCCACATCCTGGAGCTCTGTTCAACATGATAACATGGTGGGAGGACACCTCCATCCACATCCTGGAGCTCTGTTCAACATGATAACATGGTGGGAGGACACCTCCATCCACATCCTGGAGCTCTGTTCAACATGATAACATGGTGGGAGGACACCTCCATCCACATCCTGGAGCTCTGTTCAACATGATAACATGGTGGGAGGACACCTCCATCCACATCCTGGAGCTCTGTTCAACATGATAACATGGTGGGAGGACACCTCCATCCACATCCTGGAGCTCTGTTCAACATGATAACATGGTGGGAGGACACCTCCATCCACATCCTGGAGCTCTGTTCAACATGATAACATGGTGGGAGGACACCTCCATCCTCAACCTGGAGCTCTGTTCAACATGATAACATGGTGGGAGGACACCTCCATCCTCAACCTGGAGCTCTGTTCAACATGATAACATGGTGGGAGGACACCTCCATCCACATCCTGGAGCTCTGTTCAACATGATAACATGGTGGGAGGACACCTCCATCCACATCCTGGAGCTCTGTTCAACATGATAACATGGTGGGAGGACACCTCCATCCTCAACCTGGAGCTCTGTTCAACATGATAACATGGTGGGAGGACACCTCCATCCTCAACCTGGAGCTCTGTTCAACATGGTGGGAGGACACCTCCATCCTCAACCTGGAGCTCTGTTCAACATGATAACATGGTGGGAGGACACCTCCATCCACATCCTGGAGCTCTGTTCAACATGATAACATGGTGGGAGGACACCTCCATCCACATCCTGGAGCTCTGTTCAACATGATAACATGGTGGGAGGACACCTCCATCCACATCCTGGAGCTCTGTTCAACATGATAACATGGTGGGAGGACACCTCCATCCACATCCTGGAGCTCTGTTCAACATGATAACATGGTGGGAGGACACCTCCATCCACATCCTGGAGCTCTGTTCAACATGATAACATGGTGGGAGGACACCTCCATCCACATCCTGGAGCTCTGTTCAACATGATAACATGGTGGGAGGACACCTCCATCCACATCCTGGAGCTCTGTTCAACATGATAACATGGTGGGAGGACACCTCCATCCACATCCTGGAGCTCTGTTCAACATGATAACATGGTGGGAGGACACCTCCATCCACATCCTGGAGCTCTGTTCAACATGATAACATGGTGGGAGGACACCTCCATCCACATCCTGGAGCTCTGTTCAACATGATAACATGGTGGGAGGACACCTCCATCCACATCCTGGAGCTCTGTTCAACATGATAACATGGTGGGAGGACACCTCCATCCTCAACCTGGAGCTCTGTTCAACATGATAACATGGTGGGAGGACACCTCCATCCTCAACCTGGAGCTCTGTTCAACATGATAACATGGTGGGAGGACACCTCCATCCACATCCTGGAGCTCTGTTCAACATGATAACATGGTGGGAGGACACCTCCATCCACATCCTGGAGCTCTGTTCAACATGATAACATGGTGGGAGGACACCTCCATCCACATCCTGGAGCTCTGTTCAACATGATAACATGGTGGGAGGACACCTCCATCCACATCCTGGAGCTCTGTTCAACATGATAACATGGTGGGAGGACACCTCCATCCACATCCTGGAGCTCTGTTCAACATGATAACATGGTGGGAGGACACCTCCATCCACATCCTGGAGCTCTGTTCAACATGATAACATGGTGGGAGGACACCTCCATCCACATCCTGGAGCTCTGTTCAACATGATAACATGGTGGGAGGACACCTCCATCCACATCCTGGAGCTCTGTTCAACATGATAACATGGTGGGAGGACACCTCCATCCACATCCTGGAGCTCTGTTCAACATGATAACATGGTGGGAGGACACCTCCATCCACATCCTGGAGCTCTGTTCAACATGATAACATGGTGGGAGGACACCTCCATCCACATCCTGGAGCTCTGTTCAACATGATAACATGGTGGGAGGACACCTCCATCCACATCCTGGAGCTCTGTTCAACATGATAACATGGTGGGAGGACACCTCCATCCACATCCTGGAGCTCTGTTCAACATGATAACATGGTGGGAGGACACCTCCATCCACATCCTGGAGCTCTGTTCAACATGATAACATGGTGGGAGGACACCTCCATCCTCAACCTGGAGCTCTGTTCAACATGATAACATGGTGGGAGGACACCTCCATCCACATCCTGGAGCTCTGTTCAACATGATAACATGGTGGGAGGACACCTCCATCCTCAACCTGGAGCTCTGTTCAACATGATAACATGGTGGGAGGACACCTCCATCCACATCCTGGAGCTCTGTTCAACATGATAACATGGTGGGAGGACACCTCCATCCACATCCTGGAGCTCTGTTCAACATGATAACATGGTGGGAGGACACCTCCATCCACATCCTGGAGCTCTGTTCAACATGATAACATGGTGGGAGGACACCTCCATCCTCAACCTGGAGCTCTGTTCAACATGATAACATGGTGGGAGGACACCTCCATCCTCAACCTGGAGCTCTGTTCAACATGATAACATGGTGGGAGGACACCTCCATCCTCAACCTGGAGCTCTGTTCAACATGATAACATGGTGGGAGGACACCTCCATCCACATCCTGGAGCTCTGTTCAACATGATAACATGGTGGGAGGACACCTCCATCCACATCCTGGAGCTCTGTTCAACATGATAACATGGTGGGAGGACACCTCCATCCACATCCTGGAGCTCTGTTCAACATGATAACATGGTGGGAGGACACCTCCATCCTCAACCTGGAGCTCTGTTCAACATGATAACATGGTGGGAGGACACCTCCATCCTCAACCTGGAGCTCTGTTCAACATGGTGGGAGGACACCTCCATCCTCAACCTGGAGCTCTGTTCAACATGATAACATGGTGGGAGGACACCTCCATCCACATCCTGGAGCTCTGTTCAACATGATAACATGGTGGGAGGACACCTCCATCCACATCCTGGAGCTCTGTTCAACATGATAACATGGTGGGAGGACACCTCCATCCACATCCTGGAGCTCTGTTCAACATGATAACATGGTGGGAGGACACCTCCATCCACATCCTGGAGCTCTGTTCAACATGATAACATGGTGGGAGGACACCTCCATCCACATCCTGGAGCTCTGTTCAACATGATAACATGGTGGGAGGACACCTCCATCCACATCCTGGAGCTCTGTTCAACATGATAACATGGTGGGAGGACACCTCCATCCACATCCTGGAGCTCTGTTCAACATGATAACATGGTGGGAGGACACCTCCATCCACATCCTGGAGCTCTGTTCAACATGATAACATGGTGGGAGGACACCTCCATCCACATCCTGGAGCTCTGTTCAACATGATAACATGGTGGGAGGACACCTCCATCCACATCCTGGAGCTCTGTTCAACATGATAACATGGTGGGAGGACACCTCCATCCACATCCTGGAGCTCTGTTCAACATGATAACATGGTGGGAGGACACCTCCATCCACATCCTGGAGCTCTGTTCAACATGATAACATGGTGGGAGGACACCTCCATCCACATCCTGGAGCTCTGTTCAACATGATAACATGGTGGGAGGACACCTCCATCCACATCCTGGAGCTCTGTTCAACATGATAACATGGTGGGAGGACACCTCCATCCACATCCTGGAGCTCTGTTCAACATGATAACATGGTGGGAGGACACCTCCATCCACATCCTGGAGCTCTGTTCAACATGATAACATGGTGGGAGGACACCTCCATCCACATCCTGGAGCTCTGTTCAACATGATAACATGGTGGGAGGACACCTCCATCCACATCCTGGAGCTCTGTTCAACATGATAACATGGTGGGAGGACACCTCCATCCACATCCTGGAGCTCTGTTCAACATGATAACATGGTGGGAGGACACCTCCATCCTCAACCTGGAGCTCTGTTCAACATGATAACATGGTGGGAGGACACCTCCATCCACATCCTGGAGCTCTGTTCAACATGATAACATGGTGGGAGGACACCTCCATCCTCAACCTGGAGCTCTGTTCAACATGATAACATGGTGGGAGGACACCTCCATCCACATCCTGGAGCTCTGTTCAACATGATAACATGGTGGGAGGACACCTCCATCCTCAACCTGGAGCTCTGTTCAACATGATAACATGGTGGGAGGACACCTCCATCCTCAACCTGGAGCTCTGTTCAACATGATAACATGGTGGGAGGACACCTCCATCCACATCCTGGAGCTCTGTTCAACATGATAACATGGTGGGAGGACACCTCCATCCTCAACCTGGAGCTCTGTTCAACATGATAACATGGTGGGAGGACACCTCCATCCTCAACCTGGAGCTCTGTTCAACATGATAACATGGTGGGAGGACACCTCCATCCACATCCTGGAGCTCTGTTCAACATGATAACATGGTGGGAGGACACCTCCATCCTCAACCTGGAGCTCTGTTCAACATGATAACATGGTGGGAGGACACCTCCATCCACATCCTGGAGCTCTGTTCAACATGATAACATGGTGGGAGGACACCTCCATCCTCAACCTGGAGCTCTGTTCAACATGATAACATGGTGGGAGGACACCTCCATCCACATCCTGGAGCTCTGTTCAACATGATAACATGGTGGGAGGACACCTCCATCCACATCCTGGAGCTCTGTTCAACATGATAACATGGTGGGAGGACACCTCCATCCACATCCTGGAGCTCTGTTCAACATGATAACATGGTGGGAGGACACCTCCATCCACATCCTGGAGCTCTGTTCAACATGATAACATGGTGGGAGGACACCTCCATCCACATCCTGGAGCTCTGTTCAACATGATAACATGGTGGGAGGACACCTCCATCCACATCCTGGAGCTCTGTTCAACATGATAACATGGTGGGAGGACACCTCCATCCACATCCTGGAGCTCTGTTCAACATGATAACATGGTGGGAGGACACCTCCATCCACATCCTGGAGCTCTGTTCAACACGATAACATGGTGGGAGGACACCTCCATCCACATCCTGGAGCTCTGTTCAACACGATAACATGGTGGGAGGACACCTCCATCCACATCCTGGAGCTCTGTTCAACACGATAACATGGTGGGAGGACACCTCCATCCACATCCTGGAGCTCTGTTCAACACGATAACATGGTGGGAGGACACCTCCATCCACATCCTGGAGCTCTGTTCAACACGATAACATGGTGGGAGGACACCTCCATCCACATCCTGGAGCTCTGTTCAACACGATAACATGGTGGGAGGACACCTCCATCCACATCCTGGAGCTCTGTTCAACACGATAACATGGTGGGAGGACACCTCCATCCACATCCTGGAGCTCTGTTCAACACGATAACATGGTGGGAGGACACCTCCATCCACATCCTGGAGCTCTGTTCAACACGATAACATGGTGGGAGGACACCTCCATCCACATCCTGGAGCTCTGTTCAACACGATAACATGGTGGGAGGACACCTCCATCCACATCCTGGAGCTCTGTTCAACACGATAACATGGTGGGAGGACACCTCCATCCACATCCTGGAGCTCTGTTCAACACGATAACATGGTGGGAGGACACCTCCATCCACATCCTGGAGCTCTGTTCAACACGATAACATGGTGGGAGGACACCTCCATCCTCAACCTGGAGCTCTGTTCAACACGATAACATGGTGGGAGGACACCTCCATCCACATCCTGGAGCTCTGTTCAACACGATAACATGGTGGGAGGACACCTCCATCCACATCCTGGAGCTCTGTTCAACATGATAACATGGTGGGAGGACACCTCCATCCACATCCTGGAGCTCTGTTCAACATGATAACATGGTGGGAGGACACCTCCATCCACATCCTGGAGCTCTGTTCAACATGATAACATGGTGGGAGGACACCTCCATCCACATCCTGGAGCTCTGTTCAACATGATAACATGGTGGGAGGACACCTCCATCCACATCCTGGAGCTCTGTTCAACATGATAACATGGTGGGAGGACACCTCCATCCACATCCTGGAGCTCTGTTCAACATGATAACATGGTGGGAGGACACCTCCATCCACATCCTGGAGCTCTGTTCAACATGATAACATGGTGGGAGGACACCTCCATCCACATCCTGGAGCTCTGTTCAACATGATAACATGGTGGGAGGACACCTCCATCCACATCCTGGAGCTCTGTTCAACATGATAACATGGTGGGAGGACACCTCCATCCTCAACCTGGAGCTCTGTTCAACATGATAACATGGTGGGAGGACACCTCCATCCACATCCTGGAGCTCTGTTCAACATGATAACATGGTGGGAGGACACCTCCATCCACATCCTGGAGCTCTGTTCAACATGATAACATGGTGGGAGGACACCTCCATCCACATCCTGGAGCTCTGTTCAACATGATAACATGGTGGGAGGACACCTCCATCCACATCCTGGAGCTCTGTTCAACATGATAACATGGTGGGAGGACACCTCCATCCACATCCTGGAGCTCTGTTCAACATGATAACATGGTGGGAGGACACCTCCATCCACATCCTGGAGCTCTGTTCAACATGATAACATGGTGGGAGGACACCTCCATCCACATCCTGGAGCTCTGTTCAACATGATAACATGGTGGGAGGACACCTCCATCCACATCCTGGAGCTCTGTTCAACATGATAACATGGTGGGAGGACACCTCCATCCACATCCTGGAGCTCTGTTCAACATGATAACATGGTGGGAGGACACCTCCATCCTCAACCTGGAGCTCTGTTCAACATGATAACATGGTGGGAGGACACCTCCATCCTCAACCTGGAACTCTGTTCAACATGATAACATGGTGGGAGGACACCTCCATCCACATCCTGGAACTCTGTTCAACATGATAACATGGTGGGAGGACACCTCCATCCACATCCTGGAGCTCTGTTCAACATGATAACATGGTGGGAGGACACCTCCATCCACATCCTGGAGCTCTGTTCAACATGATAACATGGTGGGAGGACACCTCCATCCACATCCTGGAGCTCTGTTCAACATGATAACATGGTGGGAGGACACCTCCATCCACATCCTGGAGCTCTGTTCAACATGATAACATGGTGGGAGGACACCTCCATCCACATCCTGGAGCTCTGTTCAACATGATAACATGGTGGGAGGACACCTCCATCCACATCCTGGAGCTCTGTTCAACATGATAACATGGTGGGAGGACACCTCCATCCACATCCTGGAGCTCTGTTCAACATGATAACATGGTGGGAGGACACCTCCATCCACATCCTGGAGCTCTGTTCAACATGATAACATGGTGGGAGGACACCTCCATCCACATCCTGGAGCTCTGTTCAACATGATAACATGGTGGGAGGACACCTCCATCCACATCCTGGAGCTCTGTTCAACATGATAACATGGTGGGAGGACACCTCCATCCACATCCTGGAGCTCTGTTCAACATGATAACATGGTGGGAGGACACCTCCATCCACATCCTGGAGCTCTGTTCAACATGATAACATGGTGGGAGGACACCTCCATCCACATCCTGGAGCTCTGTTCAACATGATAACATGGTGGGAGGACACCTCCATCCACATCCTGGAGCTCTGTTCAACATGATAACATGGTGGGAGGACACCTCCATCCACATCCTGGAGCTCTGTTCAACATGATAACATGGTGGGAGGACACCTCCATCCACATCCTGGAGCTCTGTTCAACATGATAACATGGTGGGAGGACACCTCCATCCACATCCTGGAGCTCTGTTCAACATGATAACATGGTGGGAGGACACCTCCATCCACATCCTGGAGCTCTGTTCAACATGATAACATGGTGGGAGGACACCTCCATCCACATCCTGGAGCTCTGTTCAACATGATAACATGGTGGGAGGACACCTCCATCCACATCCTGGAGCTCTGTTCAACATGATAACATGGTGGGAGGACACCTCCATCCACATCCTGGAGCTCTGTTCAACATGATAACATGGTGGGAGGACACCTCCATCCACATCCTGGAGCTCTGTTCAACATGATAACATGGTGGGAGGACACCTCCATCCTCAACCTGGAGCTCTGTTCAACATGATAACATGGTGGGAGGACACCTCCATCCTCAACCTGGAGCTCTGTTCAACATGATAACATGGTGGGAGGACACCTCCATCCACATCCTGGAGCTCTGTTCAACATGATAACATGGTGGGAGGACACCTCCATCCACATCCTGGAGCTCTGTTCAACATGATAACATGGTGGGAGGACACCTCCATCCTCAACCTGGAGCTCTGTTCAACATGATAACATGGTGGGAGGACACCTCCATCCTCAACCTGGAGCTCTGTTCAACATGGTGGGAGGACACCTCCATCCTCAACCTGGAGCTCTGTTCAACATGATAACATGGTGGGAGGACACCTCCATCCACATCCTGGAGCTCTGTTCAACATGATAACATGGTGGGAGGACACCTCCATCCACATCCTGGAGCTCTGTTCAACATGATAACATGGTGGGAGGACACCTCCATCCACATCCTGGAGCTCTGTTCAACATGATAACATGGTGGGAGGACACCTCCATCCACATCCTGGAGCTCTGTTCAACATGATAACATGGTGGGAGGACACCTCCATCCACATCCTGGAGCTCTGTTCAACATGATAACATGGTGGGAGGACACCTCCATCCACATCCTGGAGCTCTGTTCAACATGATAACATGGTGGGAGGACACCTCCATCCACATCCTGGAGCTCTGTTCAACATGATAACATGGTGGGAGGACACCTCCATCCACATCCTGGAGCTCTGTTCAACATGATAACATGGTGGGAGGACACCTCCATCCACATCCTGGAGCTCTGTTCAACATGATAACATGGTGGGAGGACACCTCCATCCACATCCTGGAGCTCTGTTCAACATGATAACATGGTGGGAGGACACCTCCATCCACATCCTGGAGCTCTGTTCAACATGATAACATGGTGGGAGGACACCTCCATCCACATCCTGGAGCTCTGTTCAACATGATAACATGGTGGGAGGACACCTCCATCCACATCCTGGAGCTCTGTTCAACATGATAACATGGTGGGAGGACACCTCCATCCTCAACCTGGAGCTCTGTTCAACATGATAACATGGTGGGAGGACACCTCCATCCTCAACCTGGAGCTCTGTTCAACATGATAACATGGTGGGAGGACACCTCCATCCACATCCTGGAGCTCTGTTCAACATGATAACATGGTGGGAGGACACCTCCATCCACATCCTGGAGCTCTGTTCAACATGATAACATGGTGGGAGGACACCTCCATCCACATCCTGGAGCTCTGTTCAACATGATAACATGGTGGGAGGACACCTCCATCCACATCCTGGAGCTCTGTTCAACATGATAACATGGTGGGAGGACACCTCCATCCACATCCTGGAGCTCTGTTCAACATGATAACATGGTGGGAGGACACCTCCATCCACATCCTGGAGCTCTGTTCAACATGATAACATGGTGGGAGGACACCTCCATCCACATCCTGGAGCTCTGTTCAACATGATAACATGGTGGGAGGACACCTCCATCCACATCCTGGAGCTCTGTTCAACATGATAACATGGTGGGAGGACACCTCCATCCACATCCTGGAGCTCTGTTCAACATGATAACATGGTGGGAGGACACCTCCATCCACATCCTGGAGCTCTGTTCAACATGATAACATGGTGGGAGGACACCTCCATCCACATCCTGGAGCTCTGTTCAACATGATAACATGGTGGGAGGACACCTCCATCCACATCCTGGAGCTCTGTTCAACATGATAACATGGTGGGAGGACACCTCCATCCACATCCTGGAGCTCTGTTCAACATGATAACATGGTGGGAGGACACCTCCATCCACATCCTGGAGCTCTGTTCAACATGATAACATGGTGGGAGGACACCTCCATCCTCAACCTGGAGCTCTGTTCAACATGATAACATGGTGGGAGGACACCTCCATCCACATCCTGGAGCTCTGTTCAACATGATAACATGGTGGGAGGACACCTCCATCCTCAACCTGGAGCTCTGTTCAACATGATAACATGGTGGGAGGACACCTCCATCCACATCCTGGAGCTCTGTTCAACATGATAACATGGTGGGAGGACACCTCCATCCACATCCTGGAGCTCTGTTCAACATGATAACATGGTGGGAGGACACCTCCATCCACATCCTGGAGCTCTGTTCAACATGATAACATGGTGGGAGGACACCTCCATCCTCAACCTGGAGCTCTGTTCAACATGATAACATGGTGGGAGGACACCTCCATCCTCAACCTGGAGCTCTGTTCAACATGATAACATGGTGGGAGGACACCTCCATCCTCAACCTGGAGCTCTGTTCAACATGATAACATGGTGGGAGGACACCTCCATCCACATCCTGGAGCTCTGTTCAACATGATAACATGGTGGGAGGACACCTCCATCCACATCCTGGAGCTCTGTTCAACATGATAACATGGTGGGAGGACACCTCCATCCACATCCTGGAGCTCTGTTCAACATGATAACATGGTGGGAGGACACCTCCATCCACATCCTGGAGCTCTGTTCAACATGATAACATGGTGGGAGGACACCTCCATCCACATCCTGGAGCTCTGTTCAACATGATAACATGGTGGGAGGACACCTCCATCCACATCCTGGAGCTCTGTTCAACATGATAACATGGTGGGAGGACACCTCCATCCACATCCTGGAGCTCTGTTCAACATGATAACATGGTGGGAGGACACCTCCATCCACATCCTGGAGCTCTGTTCAACATGATAACATGGTGGGAGGACACCTCCATCCACATCCTGGAGCTCTGTTCAACATGATAACATGGTGGGAGGACACCTCCATCCACATCCTGGAGCTCTGTTCAACATGATAACATGGTGGGAGGACACCTCCATCCACATCCTGGAGCTCTGTTCAACATGATAACATGGTGGGAGGACACCTCCATCCACATCCTGGAGCTCTGTTCAACATGATAACATGGTGGGAGGACACCTCCATCCTCAACCTGGAGCTCTGTTCAACATGATAACATGGTGGGAGGACACCTCCATCCTCAACCTGGAGCTCTGTTCAACATGATAACATGGTGGGAGGACACCTCCATCCACATCCTGGAGCTCTGTTCAACATGATAACATGGTGGGAGGACACCTCCATCCTCAACCTGGAGCTCTGTTCAACATGATAACATGGTGGGAGGACACCTCCATCCTCAACCTGGAGCTCTGTTCAACATGATAACATGGTGGGAGGACACCTCCATCCACATCCTGGAGCTCTGTTCAACATGATAACATGGTGGGAGGACACCTCCATCCTCAACCTGGAGCTCTGTTCAACATGATAACATGGTGGGAGGACACCTCCATCCACATCCTGGAGCTCTGTTCAACATGATAACATGGTGGGAGGACACCTCCATCCTCAACCTGGAGCTCTGTTCAACATGATAACATGGTGGGAGGACACCTCCATCCACATCCTGGAGCTCTGTTCAACATGATAACATGGTGGGAGGACACCTCCATCCACATCCTGGAGCTCTGTTCAACATGATAACATGGTGGGAGGACACCTCCATCCACATCCTGGAGCTCTGTTCAACATGATAACATGGTGGGAGGACACCTCCATCCACATCCTGGAGCTCTGTTCAACATGATAACATGGTGGGAGGACACCTCCATCCACATCCTGGAGCTCTGTTCAACATGATAACATGGTGGGAGGACACCTCCATCCACATCCTGGAGCTCTGTTCAACATGATAACATGGTGGGAGGACACCTCCATCCACATCCTGGAGCTCTGTTCAACATGATAACATGGTGGGAGGACACCTCCATCCACATCCTGGAGCTCTGTTCAACATGATAACATGGTGGGAGGACACCTCCATCCACATCCTGGAGCTCTGTTCAACACGATAACATGGTGGGAGGACACCTCCATCCACATCCTGGAGCTCTGTTCAACACGATAACATGGTGGGAGGACACCTCCATCCACATCCTGGAGCTCTGTTCAACATGATAACATGGTGGGAGGACACCTCCATCCACATCCTGGAGCTCTGTTCAACACGATAACATGGTGGGAGGACACCTCCATCCACATCCTGGAGCTCTGTTCAACATGATAACATGGTGGGAGGACACCTCCATCCACATCCTGGAGCTCTGTTCAACACGATAACATGGTGGGAGGACACCTCCATCCACATCCTGGAGCTCTGTTCAACATGATAACATGGTGGGAGGACACCTCCATCCACATCCTGGAGCTCTGTTCAACATGATAACATGGTGGGAGGACACCTCCATCCACATCCTGGAGCTCTGTTCAACATGATAACATGGTGGGAGGACACCTCCATCCACATCCTGGAGCTCTGTTCAACATGATAACATGGTGGGAGGACACCTCCATCCACATCCTGGAGCTCTGTTCAACATGATAACATGGTGGGAGGACACCTCCATCCACATCCTGGAGCTCTGTTCAACATGATAACATGGTGGGAGGACACCTCCATCCACATCCTGGAGCTCTGTTCAACATGATAACATGGTGGGAGGACACCTCCATCCACATCCTGGAGCTCTGTTCAACATGATAACATGGTGGGAGGACACCTCCATCCACATCCTGGAGCTCTGTTCAACATGATAACATGGTGGGAGGACACCTCCATCCACATCCTGGAGCTCTGTTCAACATGATAACATGGTGGGAGGACACCTCCATCCACATCCTGGAGCTCTGTTCAACATGATAACATGGTGGGAGGACACCTCCATCCACATCCTGGAGCTCTGTTCAACATGATAACATGGTGGGAGGACACCTCCATCCACATCCTGGAGCTCTGTTCAACATGATAACATGGTGGGAGGACACCTCCATCCACATCCTGGAGCTCTGTTCAACATGATAACATGGTGGGAGGACACCTCCATCCACATCCTGGAGCTCTGTTCAACATGATAACATGGTGGGAGGACACCTCCATCCACATCCTGGAGCTCTGTTCAACATGATAACATGGTGGGAGGACACCTCCATCCACATCCTGGAGCTCTGTTCAACATGATAACATGGTGGGAGGACACCTCCATCCACATCCTGGAGCTCTGTTCAACATGATAACATGGTGGGAGGACACCTCCATCCACATCCTGGAGCTCTGTTCAACATGATAACATGGTGGGAGGACACCTCCATCCTCAACCTGGAGCTCTGTTCAACATGATAACATGGTGGGAGGACACCTCCATCCACATCCTGGAGCTCTGTTCAACATGATAACATGGTGGGAGGACACCTCCATCCTCAACCTGGAGCTCTGTTCAACATGATAACATGGTGGGAGGACACCTCCATCCACATCCTGGAGCTCTGTTCAACATGATAACATGGTGGGAGGACACCTCCATCCTCAACCTGGAGCTCTGTTCAACATGATAACATGGTGGGAGGACACCTCCATCCTCAACCTGGAGCTCTGTTCAACATGATAACATGGTGGGAGGACACCTCCATCCACATCCTGGAGCTCTGTTCAACATGATAACATGGTGGGAGGACACCTCCATCCTCAACCTGGAGCTCTGTTCAACATGATAACATGGTGGGAGGACACCTCCATCCTCAACCTGGAGCTCTGTTCAACATGATAACATGGTGGGAGGACACCTCCATCCTCAACCTGGAGCTCTGTTCAACATGATAACATGGTGGGAGGACACCTCCATCCTCAACCTGGAGCTCTGTTCAACATGATAACATGGTGGGAGGACACCTCCATCCACATCCTGGAGCTCTGTTCAACATGATAACATGGTGGGAGGACACCTCCATCCACATCCTGGAGCTCTGTTCAACATGATAACATGGTGGGAGGACACCTCCATCCACATCCTGGAGCTCTGTTCAACATGATAACATGGTGGGAGGACACCTCCATCCACATCCTGGAGCTCTGTTCAACATGATAACATGGTGGGAGGACACCTCCATCCACATCCTGGAGCTCTGTTCAACATGATAACATGGTGGGAGGACACCTCCATCCACATCCTGGAGCTCTGTTCAACATGATAACATGGTGGGAGGACACCTCCATCCACATCCTGGAGCTCTGTTCAACATGATAACATGGTGGGAGGACACCTCCATCCACATCCTGGAGCTCTGTTCAACATGATAACATGGTGGGAGGACACCTCCATCCACATCCTGGAGCTCTGTTCAACATGATAACATGGTGGGAGGACACCTCCATCCACATCCTGGAGCTCTGTTCAACATGATAACATGGTGGGAGGACACCTCCATCCACATCCTGGAGCTCTGTTCAACATGATAACATGGTGGGAGGACACCTCCATCCTCAACCTGGAGCTCTGTTCAACATGATAACATGGTGGGAGGACACCTCCATCCACATCCTGGAGCTCTGTTCAACATGATAACATGGTGGGAGGACACCTCCATCCTCAACCTGGAGCTCTGTTCAACATGATAACATGGTGGGAGGACACCTCCATCCACATCCTGGAGCTCTGTTCAACATGATAACATGGTGGGAGGACACCTCCATCCTCAACCTGGAGCTCTGTTCAACATGATAACATGGTGGGAGGACACCTCCATCCTCAACCTGGAGCTCTGTTCAACATGATAACATGGTGGGAGGACACCTCCATCCACATCCTGGAGCTCTGTTCAACATGATAACATGGTGGGAGGACACCTCCATCCTCAACCTGGAGCTCTGTTCAACATGATAACATGGTGGGAGGACACCTCCATCCTCAACCTGGAGCTCTGTTCAACATGATAACATGGTGGGAGGACACCTCCATCCACATCCTGGAGCTCTGTTCAACATGATAACATGGTGGGAGGACACCTCCATCCTCAACCTGGAGCTCTGTTCAACATGATAACATGGTGGGAGGACACCTCCATCCACATCCTGGAGCTCTGTTCAACATGATAACATGGTGGGAGGACACCTCCATCCACATCCTGGAGCTCTGTTCAACATGATAACATGGTGGGAGGACACCTCCATCCACATCCTGGAGCTCTGTTCAACATGATAACATGGTGGGAGGACACCTCCATCCACATCCTGGAGCTCTGTTCAACATGATAACATGGTGGGAGGACACCTCCATCCTCAACCTGGAGCTCTGTTCAACATGATAACATGGTGGGAGGACACCTCCATCCTCAACCTGGAGCTCTGTTCAACATGATAACATGGTGGGAGGACACCTCCATCCACATCCTGGAGCTCTGTTCAACATGATAACATGGTGGGAGGACACCTCCATCCTCAACCTGGAGCTCTGTTCAACATGATAACATGGTGGGAGGACACCTCCATCCTCAACCTGGAGCTCTGTTCAACATGATAACATGGTGGGAGGACACCTCCATCCTCAACCTGGAGCTCTGTTCAACATGATAACATGTACAGACATCCTCAACCTGAAGCTTGAATTCCGTAAACCGCATCTGAAGTAGTAGACGCCTCTCATTGGCGCTGTGACGTAACCTGTATCAGGAAGTAACACGTATTCAGACGTTCGTGCACATGGATTTTGTCATCAAATGGTTTCAATGGATGCAGTATATATTAGTATATTGTACCTTGTCTGTAAGCTTGGCTGCCGTTTTATAATGTGGTGTAGATCAGGGTAACTAGTTACTAGGGTAACTAGGGTCCTCCTTTAATCAGAGTTAGAGCAGCAGGGAATCACACCAATGGTGTGTCTGCAGGGTCTTTTTCAGTTGGTGGCACCAGTACATGATTTGATCGCAGCTTTTTAAAACATTAATTTTTTTAATTAAACAAAATGGTGCTTGGTTCATAGAACACACTGTGTTCCGTGTCCCACTACACTGCCCACAAGCCGCGCAGGACTCATTGGAACAGAGTGGATAAGACCAGGACTCATTAGACCAGAGTGGATAAGACCAGGACTCATTGGAACAGAGTGGATAAGACTAGGACTCATTGGAACAGAGTGGATAAGACCAGGACTCATTGGAACAGAGTGGATAAGACCAGGACTCATTGGACCAGAGTGGATAAGACCAGGACTCATTGGAACAGAGTGGATAAGACCAGGACTCATTGGAACAGAGTGGATAAGACCAGGACTCATTGGAACAGAGTGGATAAGACCAGGACTCATTGGAACAGAGTGGATAAGACCAGGACTCATTGGAACAGAGTGGATAAGACCAGGACTCATTGGAACAGAGTGGATAAGACCAGGACTCATTGGACCAGAGTGGATAAGACCAGGACTCATTGGACCAGAGTGGATAAGACCAGGACTCATTGGAACAGAGTGGATAAGACCAGGACTCATTGGAACAGAGTGGATAAGACCAGGACTCATTGGACCAGAGTGGATAAGACCAGGACTCATTGGAACAGAGTGGATAAGACCAGGACTCATTGGACCAGAGTGGATAAGACCAGGACTCATTGGAACAGAGTGGATAAGACCAGGACTCATTGGAACAGAGTGGATACGACCAGGAACTAAATCAAACCATCTTTTCTCCACAGAAGATCATACAACATTATAGCCTGTTGATCTTCTGAACTTCCCAATACCGTACGGATGCATTTCAGTCACATCTGTCTTCAGATTGAAATACTGTCAAAACCACTGTCAGATTTGATTTGTAATAGACTGTCATAGTCCCAATTTTAAAAAGATTTTGTTAAAAAAAAGAAATCCATATCAAAATATGGTCCCTTGCCAAAAACTCCTGCTTTCTAACACACAACTTTCTCCGGAGAATGTTTCGAAGTGCCACTGAACGAGCTTTTAACTTGACTGTAAAGGAATACCGCTTCTGAAGAGGGACTAACGTCCGTCACTTGGTGCGCAGGACTGTCAATGAAATAGGCTGTGTGCAGACCTCTCTTCTTAAAAAAAATACTTTAAAGTTGGTTTAAATACCGTGACTTACCAAGACATTTAGTACAAAGAGAACTCATCTTCTGCTAGGAATCGACTCCTAAGATTCAGTGTTTTTGGAATGGAGGAGATGTATTTAGTTGCCGTACAGGAGAAATACTCCAGATGTAACAGACTGACCCTAGCCCCCCCGACACATAAAACTACTATAGCATAAATACTGGAGACTGAGACAGGAGGGGTCGGGAGACACTGGCCCCATCCGACGATACCCCCGGACAGGGCCAAACAGGCAGGATATAACCCCACCAATGTTGAAACCACATCAGGGGACCGTGTTTGAGGTTTGTGAAAAATCAGATTTTTTTGTGTGTAGTTACCCTTTAATTCCGATGTGCGCCGGTGTTTGGCTAGCGGTGTGCACCGGCCCGGACGGCTGTGTTTGGCTAGCGGTGTGCACCGGCCCGGACGGCTGTGTTTGGCTAGCGGTGTGCACCGGCCCGGACGGCTGTGTTTGGCTAGCGGTGTGCACCGGCCCGGACGGCTGTGTTTGGCTAGCGGTGTGCACCGGCCCGGACGGCTGTGTTTGGCTAGCGGTGTGCACCGGCCCGGACGGCTGTGTTTGGCTAGCGGTGTGCACCGGCCCGGGCGGCTGTGTTTGGCTAGCGGTGTGCACCGGCCCGGACGGCTGTGTTTGGCTAGCGGTGTGCACCGGCCCGGACGGCTGTGTTTGGCTAGCGGTGTGCACCGACCGGACGGCTGTGTTTGGCTAGCGGTGTGCACCGGCCCGGGCGGCTGTGTTTGGCTAGCGGTGTGCACCGGCCCGGACGGCTGTGTTTGGCTAGCGGTGTGCACCGGCCCGGACGGCTGTGTTTGGCTAGCGGTGTGCACCGGCCCGGACGGCTGTGTTTGGCTAGCGGTGTGCACCGGCCCGGACGGCTGTGTTTGGCTAGCGGTGTGCACCGGCCCGGACGGCTGTGTTTGGCTAGCGGTGTGCACCGGCCCGGACGGCTGTGTTTGGCTAGCGGTGTGCACCGGCCGGACGGCTGTGTTTGGCTAGCGGTGTGCACCGGCCCGGACGGCTGTGTTTGGCTAGCGGTGTGCACCGGCCCGGACGGCTGTGTTTGGCTAGCGGTGTGCACCGGCCCGGACGGCTGTGTTTGGCTAGCGGTGTGCACCGGCCGGACGGCTGTGTTTGGCTAGCGGTGTGCACCGGCCGGGCGGCTGTGTTTGGCTAGCGGTGTTTCTGTAGCCCACTTGTGATTGAGTTTAGAAAACAAATGGCCACTGGATTGAGTAAAATAATCCTGATTCTGCCAGGTAGGCATAGTCTACTTCGTAATTACTTTTTAATTGCCTTTCTATCTATCCAAAGACTGTTAGGCTATCATTAGCATCGCTAACGGCTACCCAAAGACGGTTAGGCTATCATTAGCATCGCTAACGGCTACCCAAAGACGGTTAGGCTATCATTAGCATCGCTAACGGCTACCCTAAGACGGTTAGGCTATCATTAGCATCGCTAACGGCTACCCAAAGACGGTTAGGCTATCATTAGCATCGCTAACGGCTACCCAAAGACGGTTAGGCTATCATTAGCATCGCTAACGGCTACCCAAAGACGGTTAGGCTATCATTTGCATTGCTAACAGCTACACAAAGTTCTGGAATTCCCCAAAATTTACCGAGAACAGCAGTAGGTCTGAAAATGAATTAATGTCAGAGGAGGAAATGGTCAGGGAGCCAGTAAACGTCCTGAAACCTTTTCATGTTTGAGCCGATCATTTCTTCAGGTCAAAGTTTGTTCTCGTGGCAAGAATAGCAACGTACAGTAGATGGGCCTGTAACACCTCAGCTGGGTCCGTGTAGCAGTGACACAAACAGGTGTCTGTGGGGTTGCTGCTACATAATGGTCAGGGAGGATGAGTGTGTTGTAGAGAGATGGTGACTGTGTTACATCCAGGTCAGAGGTTCCTGTCAGTCTGTCTGGATGGTGATGTATTACATCCAGGTCAGAGGTTCCTGTCAGTCTGTCTGGATGGTGATGTATTACATCCAGAGGTTCCTGTCAGTCTGTCTGGATGGTGATGTATTACATCCAGGTCAGAGGTTCCTGTCAGTCTGTCTGGATGGTGATGTATTACATCCAGGTCAGAGGTTCCTGTCAGTCTGTCTGGATGGTGATGTATTACATCCAGGTCAGAGGTTCCTGTCAGTCTGTCTGGATGGTGATGTATTACATCCAGAGGTTCCTGTCAGTCTGTCTGGATGGTGATGTATTACATCCAGGTCAGAGGTTCCTGTCAGTCTGTCTGGATGGTGATGTATTACATCCAGGTCAGAGGTTCCTGTCAGTCTGTCTGGATGGTGATGTATTACATCCAGGTCAGAGGTTCCTGTCAGTCTGTCTGGATGGTGATGTATTACATCCAGGTCAGAGGTTCCTGTCAGTCTGTCTGGATGGTGATGTATTACATCCAGGTCAGAGGTTCCTGTCAGTCTGTCTGGATGGTGATGTATTACATCCAGGTCAGAGGTTCCTGTCAGTCTGTCTGGATGGTGATGTATTACATCCAGGTCAGAGGTTCCTGTCAGTCTGTCTGGATGGTGATGTATTACATCCAGGTCAGAGGTTCCTGTCAGTCTGTCTGGATGGTGATGTATTACATCCAGGTCAGAGGTTCCTGTCAGTCTGTCTGGATGGTGATGTATTACATCCAGGTCAGAGGTTCCTGTCAGTCTGTCTGGATGGTGATGTATTACATCCAGGTCAGAGGTTCCTGTCAGTCTGTCTGGATGGTGATGTATTACATCCAGCCAGAGGTTCCTGTCAGTCTGTCTGGATGGTGATGTATTACATCCAGGTCAGAGGTTCCTGTCAGTCTGTGTGGATGGTGATGTATTACATCCAGGTCAGAGGTTCCTGTCAGTCTGTCTAGATGGTGACTGTATTACATCCAGGTCAGAGGTTCCTGTCAGTCTGTGTGGATGGTGATGTATTACATCCAGGTCAGAGGTTCCTGTCAGTCTGTCTGGATGGTGATGTATTACATCCAGGTCAGAGGTTCTTGTCAGTCAGGTCAGAGGTTCCTGTCAGTCTGTCTGGATGGTGATGTATTACATCCAGGTCAGAGGTTCCTGTCAGTCAGGTCAGAGGTTCCTGTCAGTCTGTGTGGATGGTGATGTATTACATCCAGGTCAGAGGTTCCTGTCAGTCTGTCTGGATGGTGATGTATTACATCCAGGTCAGAGGTTCCTGTCAGTCTGTCTGGATGGTGATGTATTACATCCAGGTCAGAGGTTCCTGTCAGTCTGTCTGGATGGTGATGTATTACATCCAGGTCAGAGGTTCCTGTCTGTCTGTGTGGATGGTGATGTATTACATCCAGGTCAGAGGTTCCTGTCAGTCTGTCTGGATGGTGATGTATTACATCCAGGTCAGAGGTTCCTGTCAGTCTGTCTGGATGGTGATGTATTACATCCAGGTCAGAGGTTTAGCTTGCTGCTGATCCCAGCTAGACATTCCTCAGCGGTTCCCCGTGGCTCAGGCGGTGAGTGGCGGCTAGCATAGCAGCACTTGCTATGTAGAGGGACTATCAGCCCACAGACAAAGGCCGATCGACTAGAGAAGGCAGATATCGGCCTGGCTGATTTATGGGTCGTTCTCTAATAATGACCCGACTGACACTTTTACAGTTGTAGTCCTCGTACGTACTGTAGTTACCCTGGCAGTGTATGTACCTGGCCTCTTCCCCAGGCCTCTTTCCCTGGCCTCTTTCCCTGGCCTCTTCCCCAGTCCTCTTCCCCTGGCCTCTTCCCCTGGCCTCTTCCCCTGGCCTCTTCCCCTGGCCTCTTCCCCTGGCCTCTTCCCCTGGCCTCTTCCCCTGGCCTCTTCCCCTGGCCTCTTCCCCTGGCCTCTTCCCCTGGTCTCTTCCCCTGGCCTCTTCCCCTGGTCTCTTCCCCTGGTCTCTTCCCCTGGCCTCTTCCCCAGTCCTCTTCCCCTGGCCTCTTCCCCTGGCCTCTTCCCCTGGTCTCTTCCCCTGGCCTCTTCCCCTGGCCTCTTCCCCTGGCCTCTTCCCCTGGCCTCTTTCCCTGGCCTCTTCCCCTGGCTAGACCTTGTGAGGTGGACCTCCGGCTCACGTTGTTAACGTAGTGACGTCACACAGCAGCACACCTCTGCAGGTGCGTTCCATTAAATGTTACCTCTACTCCAACTGACAGTCATCGCTCCTATGTCAATATCTGTAAAATTATTTTACAGCTGTTGAGCCCAGTCTTTCCTCGACATATTAACCTGTGTGTCATAACAGGAAGAGGGAGAGAAAGCCCCGTCTATCCTCAACATATTAACCTGTGTGTCATAACAGGAAGAGGGAGAGAAAGCCCCGTCTATCCTCAACATATTAACCTGTGTGTCATAACTGGAAGAGACAAAGAAAGCCCCGTCTATCCTCAACATATTAACCTGTGTGTCATAACAGGAAGAGACAAAGAAAGCCCTGTCTATCCTCGACATATTAACCTGTGTGTCATAACAGGAAGAGGGAGAGAAAGCCCCGTCTATCCTCAACATATTAACCTGTGTGTCATAACTGGAAGAGGGAGAGAAAGCCCTGTCTATCCTCAACATATTAACCTGTGTGTCATAACAGGAAGAGACAAAGAAAGCCCTGTCTATCATCGACATATTAACCTGTGTGTCATAACAGGAAGAGGGAGAGAAAGCCCCGTCTATCCTCAACATATTAACCTGTGTGTCATAACAGGAAGAGACAAAGAAAGCCCCGTCTATCCTCGACATATTAACCTGTGTGTCATAACAGGAAGAGGGAGAGAAAGCCCCGTCTATCCTCAACATATTAACCTGTGTGTCATAACAGGAAGAGACAAAGAAAGCCCCGTCTATCCTCGACATATTAACCTGTGTGTCATAACAGGAAGAGGGAGAGAAAGCCCCGTATATCCTCGACATATTAACCTGTGTGTCATAACAGGAAGAGACAAAGAAAGCCCCGTCTATCCTCGACATATTAACCTGTGTGTCATAACAGGAAGAGGGAGAGAAAGCCCCGTCTATCCTCGACATATTAACCTGTGTGTCATAACAGGAAGAGACAAAGAAAGCCCCGTCTATCCTCGACATATTAACCTGTGTGTCATAACAGGAAGAGGGAGAGAAAGCCCCGTCTATCCTCAACATATTAACCTGTGTGTCATAACACGAAGAGACAAAGAAAGCCCCGTCTATCCTCAACATATTAACCTGTGTGTCATAACAGGAAGAGGGAGAGAAAGCCCTGTCTATCCTCAACATATTAACCTGTGTGTCATAACAGGAAGAGACAAAGAAAGCCCCGTCTATCCTCAACATATTAACCTGTGTGTCATAACAGGAAGCGGGAGAGAAAGACTAGGTGGTTATAGGATTCCTCAGGTGTGTGTGTGGCGCTCTGGCTCAACAGGTGTATTGCTACAGGTCTTGTTTTACACGTAGTCCTAGCGTCTGGCCAGACTGGTTGGGTTGCCTCAGCCCTCAGCTGTGACGTCAGACAGGAAGGCTGGGTTGGTCTCGTATCTGCTCCTGTTACCATCTGACTACAGCCCTCTTTTCCTCGGTCAGGTAGACGGGGTCAGATCGACACTGAGAGAATACCGATCGTCTGGAATAACCCCTAGATTTACCAGTCCAGTGACCCAGCGCAAACAGTATCCTTTTATTATATAGCGCTAATCATCTAGGGAGGTCACTCCTTGCATATCATAGCACCATTAGTCATACTCACAGCTAGATACGGAAGTAATGGGACCAGCGGAAGACGGGATAAGTTGGTCTGCTCTTGAGTTGGAATTACCCAGTGGACTGATCATCGTTATGTACTGCTGCTACTCTCTCCCCTCCCTGAGTCAGCAGTAGTCAGGTAGAGAGTCAGGGTCCTGCTACTCTCTCCCCTCCCTGAGTCAGCAGTAGTCAGGGTCCTGCTACTCTCTCCCCTCCCTGAGTCAGCAGTAGTCAGGGTCCTGCTACTCTCTCCCCTCCCTGAGTCAGCAGTAGTCAGGTAGAGAGTCAGGGTCCTGCTACTCTCTCCCCTCCCTGAGTCAGCAGTAGTCAGGGTCCTGCTACTCTCTCCCCTCCCTGAGTCAGCAGTAGTCAGGGTCCTGCTACTCTCTCCCCTCCCTGAGTCAGCAGTAGTCAGGGTCCTGCTACTCTCTCCCCTCCCTGAGTCAGCAGTAGTCAGGGTCCTGCTACTCTCTCCCCTCCCTGAGTCAGCAGTAGTCAGGGTCCTGCTACTCTCTCCCCTCCCTGAGTCAGCAGTAGTCAGGGTCCTGCTACTCTCTCCCCTCCCTGAGTCAGCAGTAGTCAGGGTCCTGCTACTCTCTCCCCTCCCTGAGTCAGCAGTAGTCAGGGTCCTGCTACTCTCTCCCCTCCCTGAGTCAGCAGTAGTCAGGGTCCTGCTACTCTCTCCCCTCCCTGAGTCAGCAGTAGTCAGGGTCCTGCTACTCTCTCCCCTCCCTGAGTCAGCAGTAGTCAGGGTCCTGCTACTCTCTCCCCTCCCTGAGTCAGCAGTAGTCAGGGTCCTGCTACTCTCTCCCCTCCCTGAGTCAGCAGTAGTCAGGGTCCTGCTACTCTCTCCCCTCCCTGAGTCAGCAGTAGTCAGGGTCCTGCTACTCTCTCCCCTCCCTGAGTCAGCAGTAGTCGGGTTGTGAGTCAGAGGCAGAGTTGTCAGGTTGTCCAACATGAATAAATGATGACTAGAGCTTCCACCAGAGTCTGTGCCAAGTTGGGCTCTCCTTTCCTCTATCACGCCACAGACCCAAATAACACAGACCAGGTGCTCCACACACGGACCAGGAGGTGCTCCACACCCCACGGACCAGGAGGTGCTCCACACCCCACGGACCAGGAGGTGCTCCACACACGGACCAGGAGCTCCACACCACACGGACCAGGAGGTGCTCCACACACGGACCAGGAGGTGCTCCACACACGGACCAGGAGGTGCTCCACACACGGACCAGGAGGTGCTCCACACCCCACGGACCAGGAGGTGCTCCACACCCCACGGACCAGGAGGTGCTCCACACCCCACGGACCAGGAGGTGCTCCACACACGGACCAGGAGCTCCACACCACACGGACCAGGAGGTGCTCCACACCCCACGGACCAGGAGGTGCTCCACACCCCACGGACCAGGAGGTGCTCCACACCCCACGGACCAGGAGGTGCTCCACACCACACGGACCAGGAGGTGCTCCACACACGGACCAGGAGGTGCTCCACACACGGACCAGGAGGTGCTCCACACACGGACCAGGAGGTGCTCCACACACGGACCAGGAGGTGCTCCACACACGGACCAGGAGGTGCTCCACACACGGACCAGGAGGTGCTCCACACCCCACGGACCAGGAGGTGCTCCACACCCCACGGACCAGGAGGTGCTCCACACCCCACGGACCAGGAGGTGCTCCACACCCCACGGACCAGGAGGTGCTCCACACCCCACGGACCAGGAGGTGCTCCACACCCCACGGACCAGGAGGTGCTCCACACCCCACGGACCAGGAGGTGCTCCACACCCCACGGACCAGGAGGTGCTCCACACCCCACGGACCAGGAGGTGCTCCACACCCCACGGACCAGGAGCTCCACACCACACGGACCAGGAGGTGCTCCACACCCCACGGACCAGGAGGTGCTCCACACCCCACGGACCAGGAGGTGCTCCACACCCCACGGACCAGGAGGTGCTCCACACCCCACGGACCAGGAGGTGCTCCACACCCCACGGACCAGGAGGTGCTCCACACACGGACCAGGAGGTGCTCCACACACGGACCAGGAGGTGCTCCACACCCCACGGACCAGGAGGTGCTCCACACCCCACGGACCAGGAGGTGCTCCACACCCCACGGACCAGGAGGTGCTCCACACCCCACGGACCAGGAGGTGCTCCACACCCCACGGACCAGGAGGTGCTCCACACCCCACGGACCAGGAGGTGCTCCACACCCCACGGACCAGGAGGTGCTCCACACCACACGGACCAGGAGCTCCACACCCCACGGACCAGGAGGTGCTCCACACCCCACGGACCAGGAGGTGCTCCACACCACACGGACCAGGAGCTCCACACCACACGGACCAGGAGCTCCACACCCCACGGACCAGGAGGAGCTCCACACCCCACGGACCAGGAGCTCCACACCCCACGGACCAGGAGGTGCTCCACACCCCACGGACCAGGAGGTGCTCCACACCCCACGGACCAGGAGGTGCTCCACACCACACGGACCAGGAGGTGCTCCACACCACACGGACCAGGAGGTGCTCCACACCACACGGACCAGGAGGTGCTCCACACCACACGGACCAGGAGGTGCTCCACACCACACGGACCAGGAGGTGCTCCCCACACAGACCATGACCTTTCACATTTTCGTGGACGTGGTGATGTACCTAATAACCTGGCCGGTAAAGTGTATACTTCCACAATAGACCTGTCATGTAATACTAGTAGACAACGCTACTGTAAATAAACACTAGCTCTTATGTTTACATATAAAGACATACAATCTAAACTGGACTTTGTTCATCTCTTTATCCGTTACAGAGCAGGAAATGAGAGACATTGCCTCTCAACGGATGCTGTTGTGCCTTGTATAGTGAGGACCAGCTGCAGTAACTCTGTCATGTATAGTGAGGACCAGCTGCAGTAACTCTGTCATGTATAGTGAGGACCAGCTGCGGTAACTCTGTCATGTGTAGTGAGGACCAGCTGCAGTAACTCTGTCATGTGTAGTGAGGACCAGCTGCGGTAACTCTGTCATGTGTAGTGAGGACCAGCTGCAGTAACTCTGTCATGTGTAGTGAGGACCAGCTGCAGTAACTCTGTCATGTGTAGTGAGGACCAGCTGCGGTAACTCTGTCATGTGTAGTGAGGACCAGCTGCAGTAACTCTGTCATGTGTAGTGAGGACCAGCTGCAGTAACTCTGTCATGTGTAGTGAGGACCAGCTGCAGTAACTCTGTCATGTGTAGTGAGGACCAGCTGCAGTAACTCTGTCATGTGTAGTGAGGACCAGCTGCGGTAACTCTGTCATGTGTAGTGAGGACCAGCTGCAGTAACTCTGTCATGTGTAGTGAGGACCAGCTGCAGTAACTCTGTCATGTGTAGTGAGGACCAGCTGCAGTAACTCTGTCATGTGTAGTGAGGACCAGCTGCAGTAACTCTGTCATGTGTAGTGAGGACCAGCTGCAGTAACTCTGTCATGTGTAGTGAGGACCAGCTGCAGTAACTCTGTCATGTGTAGTGAGGACCAGCTGCAGTAACTCTGTCATGTGTAGTGAGGACCAGCTGCGGTAACTCTGTCATGTGTAGTGAGGACCAGCTGCAGTAACTCTGTCATGTGTAGTGAGGACCAGCTGCAGTAACTCTGTCATGTGTAGTGAGGAGCAGCTGCAGTAACTCTGTCATGTATAGTGAGGACCAGCTGCAGTAACTCTGTCATGTGTAGTGAGGACCAGCTGCAGTAACTCTGTCATGTGTAGTGAGGACCAGCTGCAGTAACTCTGTCATGTGTAGTGAGGAGCAGCTGCAGTAACTCTGTCATGTATAGTGAGGACCAGCTGCAGTAACTCTGTCATGTGTAGTGAGGACCAGCTGCAGTAACTCTGTCATGTGTAGTGAGGACCAGCTGCGGTAACTCTGTTGCTGGATCAAACAGCTGAGGAGCTGTCCAGGTGATATGTCTCCTACTATTTGTGAACTGCATGAACAGATGTTATTGGTCACATGGTTAGCTGATGTTATTGGTCACATTATCTGCACATTGACTCAGTACTGGTACTCTGTGTATATATCCATGTTATCATTGACTCAGTACTGGTACTCTGTATAGAGCCATGTTATCATTGACTCAGTACTGGTACTCTGTGTATAGAGCCATGTTATCATTGACTCAGTACTGGTACTCTGTGTATAGAGCCATGTTATCATTGACTCAGTACTGGTACTCTGTGTATAGAGCCATGTTATCATTGACTCAGTACTGGTACTCTGTGTATAGAGCCATGTTATCATTGACTCAGTACTGGTACTCTGTGTATAGAGCCATGTTATCATTGACTCAGTACTGGTACTCTGTGTATAGAGCCATGTTATCATTGACTCAGTACTGGTACTCTGTGTATATAGCCATGTTATCATTAACTCAGTACTGGTACTCTGTGTATATAGCCATGTTATCATTAACTCAGTACTGGTACTCTGTGTATATAGCCATGTTATCATTGACTCAGTACTGGTACTCTGTGTATAGTACCATGTTATCATTGACTCAGTACTGGTACTCTATGTATAGAGCCATGTTATCATTGACTCAGTACTGGTACTCTGTGTATATAGCCATGTTATCATTGACTCAGTACTGGTACTCTGTGTATAGAGCCATGTTATCATTGACTCAGTACTGGTACTCTGTGTATAGAGCCATGTTATCATTAACTCAGTACTGGTACTCTGTGTATAGAGCCATGTTATCATTGACTCAGTACTGGTACTCTGTGTATAGAGCCATGTTATCATTGACTCAGTACTGGTACCCCAGGTATATAGCCATGTTATCATTGACTCAGTACTGGTACTCTGTGTATAGAGCCATGTTATCATTGACTCAGTACTGGTACCCCAGGTATATAGCCATGTTATCATTAACTCAGTACTGGTACTCTGTGTATAGAGCCATGTTATCATTGACTCAGTACTGGTACCCCAGGTATATAGCCATGTTATCATTGACTCAGTACTGGTACTCTGTGTATAGAGCCATGTTATCATTGACTCAGTACTGGTACCCCAGGTATATAGCCATGTTATCATTAACTCAGTACTGGTACTCTGTGTATATATCCATGTTATCATTGACTCAGTACTGGTACCCCAGGTATATAGCCATGTTATCATTGACTCAGTACTGGTACTCTATGTATAGAGCCATGTTATCATTGACTCAGTACTGGTACTCTGTGTATAGTACCATGTTATCATTGACTCAGTACTGGCACTCTGTGTATAGAGCCATGTTATCATTGACTCTGTATAGATCCATGTTATTGTTACTCATTGTGTATTTATTATGGCTTTTCTATTATTTCTCTATTTTCTTTCTCTCTGCATTGTGGGAAAGGGCCTGTAAGCATTTCACTGTTTAGTCTACACCTGTTGTTTACCAATCATGTGATGAATAAAATTAGATTTTGGTAACAGTGTGTCAGTGGACAGGACAGTAGCAGGTGACCCAACTGTGTGTTGTGACTGTTATGATTTCCTGTTGTCAAATCAAATCAAGCTTTATTTATACATGCACATCTTAACAGGAAGAAACAAGCTGTTTACTACACATCAAACATAAGAGGACAATAAAGAAGAATAATAACAATAAAGCTGAATGTCTAAAAAGCACTTTAAGGAAAAAGGTGAGTTTTGAAGATCTCTTTTAAATATGTGACCGACCGGGTCGATTCGGTCTTATGTAGCAATATTAGAAATGTTTTAATTTTACATTGGATAAAAGTAGAGACTCAGAGCTATAAGATGGTTTATCATACACTACATTTTAGGAACAATGGGAAAGTAATTCTGCTTTGTAAGTTGATAAACTTGTAACCTCACTTTTGAGAAAATGGCCATTGAATGTTTTCGTACACCTACTGGAGAGCTCTTTTTTTGTCTACACCCCCATTCAGCATTGTTCACACCCTCTAAAGCTTTAGCCCCACCCATCTCTTTAAGGATTCCCATGTGAGGCCGTGTCCTGAACAACCAAAGATGTCAAGACTAAAGACTTCAGAGCTCACACTGGACGCTCTGGCCCGGGGAGTAGGGTTGATCCGGTCGTTCTGACCTCACAACGGCAGTCAAGCACCCAAGCTAACTGGCTAACGTTGGCTAGCTTGCTAACTGGCTAACGTTGGCTAGCTTGCTAACTGGCTAACGTTGGCTAGCTTGCTAACTGGCTAACGTTGGCTAGCTTGCTAACTGGCTAACGTTGGCTAGCTTGCTAACTGGCTAACGTTGGCTAGCTTGCTAACTGGCTAACGTTGGCTAGCTTGCTAACTGGCTAACGTTGGCTAGCTTGCTAACTGGCTAACGTTGGCTAGCTTGCTAACTGGCTAACGTTGGCTAACTGGCTAACGTTGGCTAGCTGGCTAACTGGCTAACGTTGGCTAGCTGGCTAACTGGCTAACGTTGGCTAGCTGGCTAACGTTGGCTAGCTGGCTAACGTTGGCTAGCTGGCTAACGTTGGCTAGCTGGCTAACGTTGGCCAGCTGGCTAGCTACTTCCAGACACAAATGAGAGAACACCTCACTCTGACCATTTTACTCACCCTAGCAGAGCAGGTTAGGCTGTTTACATGTTATTGGTGACTGCAACTGTGCTGCTGGCAACAATTTTTAATTACGCTTTTTTGTCAACATTTACTGACATTGGCCATATTCAACGTGTGTTGAGCGTTGTTAAATCCGTCAGTTATTCTGCTCTCTGGCACACTCAGACGAGAGTGCTCTGAAATCAGAGTAGATAGCCAGAGAGAATATACCAGCTATGTCTATCGACAGTTGTCGCAGTGACATCATGAACATTCTATTGAAATGGTTACTTGCATAGTGGAGTCTTTTGTTTAGACATGTAGCTAGCTAGCTAAACAGAGAACCATAATCCCAACTCGTAAGGTTACTACACTGTATGAATCTGCAGTTAGCTAACCAATCAGGTTCAATGTTAGCTAGCTAACATTAGGATATAACTAGCAATGGAAATGGCTCTGAGATACGAATAATATTACTACATATACATAATATAATATTACTACACAGATCATACACGTAACGTTAGCTAGCGAGCTAGCTAACAGTACGCTTTATCTTGAAATGGAAGTACATTTCTGACAAAATTAGAAACATTTAATATCTGAAAATGTAACTAGCGAGACTCTTACCTGTATAAATGGATGGACGTTTCTCCCTCTCTGTCACGGATGCCATGGTTGCCTTCATTTGAAGACAGGTGTTTTATCCAACAGCCTTCTGTGTGTTCTCTTTTCGAAACCAATTGCATATTTGTAAACAAATGCCAGAATTTTCTTCATCTCCTTAGCTATCGTACTCTAATTCCACTGATTTCAAAACTCGGCGCTCCAGGAAGTGGAGAGCAACACTGAAGCAGTTCTACTATGTGATATCTTTATAAAAAGCAGCGTTAGAAATGATTACCTGGACATACTGACCAGCTCATGTTATAGACAGAACCATGCTACATGGCAGACCAATCCGAACTCATCTCTCGGCATGTCCAGCCCACCCATTATCTCAGCCAATCATGGCTAGCAGGAAGGTTGCTGACTTTTTCCATGGCTAAACCAACTAGGCTCTTAATTTGAATAATTTTATTTGTATTTATAGATAGCATAATGGTTTGTTATTAAGGCACTTCTGCCCCCAAAATACGCATGCTTCTCCTGTGAAGTAGTGAGGTGCGACATGCTTAGTGTCCTGGGATAGTTAAAAGGCCATATAGTAACTATAGACTGCCTCTCCATGCCTCTTGGTCCCTAGGCTTTGGGATAGTTAAAAGGCTGCCTCTCCATGCCTCTTGGTCCCTAGGCTTTGGGATAGTTAAAAGGCTGTCTCTCCATGCCTCTTGGTCCCCCTCAGGTTCTCTGGCAGGCTATTCCAGAGGCTGGGGGCATAATAACTAAAGGCTGCCTCTCCATGCCTCTTGGTCCTCCTCAGGTTCTCTGGCAGGCTTTTCCAGAGGCTGGGGGCATAATAACTAAAGGCTGCCTCTCCATGCCTCTTGGTCCTCCTCAGGGTCTCTGGCAGGCTATTCTAGAGGCTGGGGGCATAATAACTATAGACTGTCTCTCCATGTCTCTTGGTCCTCCTCAGGTTCTCTGGCAGGCTATTCCAGAGGCTGGGGGCATAATAACTAAAGGCTGCCTCTCCATGCCTCTTGGTCCCTAGGCTTTGGCATAGTTAAAAGGCTGTCTCTCCATGCCTCTTGGTCCCTAGGCTTTGGGATAGTTAAAAGGCTGCCTCTCCATGCCTCTTGGTCCCTAGGCTTTGGGATAGTTAAAAGGCTGTCTCTCCATGCCTCTTGGTCCCCCTCAGGGTCTCTGGCAGGCTATTCTAGAGGCTGGGGGCATAGTAACTATAGACTGTCTCTCCATGCCTCTTGGTCCCCCTCAGGGTCTCTGGCAGGCTATTCTAGAGGCTGGGGGCATAATAACTAAAGGCTGCCTCTCCATGCCTCTTGGTCCCTAGGCTTTGGGATAGTTAAAAGGCTGCTCTCCATGCCTCTTGGTCCCTAGGCTTTGGGATAGTTAAAAGGCTGTCTCTCCATGCCTCTTGGTCCCTAGGCTTTGGGATAGTTAAAAGGCTGTCTCTCCATGCCTCTTGGTCCCTAGGCTTTGGGATAGTTAAAAGGCTGTCTCTCCATGCCTCTTGGTCCCTAGGCTTTGGGATAGTTAAAAGGCTGTCTCTCCATGCCTCTTGGTCCCTAGGCTTTGGGATAGTTAAAAGGCTGTCTCTCCATGCCTCTTGGTCCCCCTCAGGTTCTCTGGCAGGCTATTCCAGAGGCTTTGGGAGAGTTAAAAGGCCAGAGGACCTGAGGGACCTACTAGGTACATAACTTAAAGCATGTCTGACATGTATTGAGGTGTACCATCGTGGATTGATTTAAAAACCAATAGGAGAATGTTAAAATGTATTCTTAAACTCACAGGCAGCCAGTGCAGAGACCTTAAAACCGGTGTAATGTGTTCTCTCTGTCTGGTCTTGGTCAGTACCCTGCAGCATTCTGTATGTTTTACAGTACAGAGACCTTAAAACCGGTGTAATGTGTTCTCTGTCTGGTCTTGGTCAGTACCCTGCAGCATGCTGTATGTTTTACAGTACAGAGACCTTAAAACCGGTGTAATGTGTTCTCTGTCTGGTCTTGGTCAGTACCCTGCAGCATTCTGTATGTTTTACAGTACAGAGACCTTAAAACCGGTGTAATGTGTTCTCTCTGTCTGGTCTTGGTCAGTACCCTGCAGCATTCTGTATGTTTTACAGTACAGAGACCTTAAAACCGGTGTAATGTGTTCTCTGTCTGGTCTGGGTCAGTACCCTGCAGTATTCTGTATGTTTTACAGTACAGAGACCTTAAAACCGGTGTAATGTGTTCTCTGTCTGGTCTGGGTCAGTACCCTGCAGCATTCTGCATGTTTTACAGTGCAGAGACCTTAAAACCGGTGTAATGTGTTCTCTCTGTCTGGTCTGGGTCAGTACCCTGCAGCATTCTGTATGTTTTACAGTGCAGAGACCTTAAAACCGGTGTAATGTGTTCTCTGTCTGGTCTGGGTCAGTACCCTGCAGCATTCTGTATGTTTTACAGTACAGAGACCTTAAAACCGGTGTAATGTGTTCTCTCTGTCTGGTCTGGGTCAGTACCCTGCAGCATTCTGTATGTTTTACAGTACAGAGACCTTAAAACCGGTGTAATGTGTTCTCTGTCTGGTCTGGGTCAGTACCCTGCAGCATTCTGTATGTTTTACAGTACAGAGACCTTAAAACCGGTGTAATGTGTTCTCTGTCTGGTCTGGGTCAGTACCCTGCAGCATTCTGTATGTTTTACAGTGCAGAGACCTTAAAACCGGTGTAATGTGTTCTCTGTCTGGTCTTGGTCAGTACCCTGCAGCATGCTGTATGTTTTACAGTGCAGAGACCTTAAAACCGGTGTAATGTGTTCTCTGTCTGGTCTTGGTCAGTACCCTGCAGCATTCTGTATGTTTTACAGTACAGAGACCTTAAAACCGGTGTAATGTGTTCTCTGTCTGGTCTTGGTCAGTACCCTGCAGCATTCTGTTTTACAGTACAGAGACCTTAAAACCGGTGTAATGTGTTCTCTGTCTGGTCTTGGTCAGTACCCTGCAGCATTCTGTTTTACAGTACAGAGACCTTAAAACCGGTGTAATGTGTTCTCTCTGTCTGGTCTTGGTCAGTACCCTGCAGCATTCTGTATGTTTTACAGTACAGAGACCTTAAAACCGGTGTAATGTGTTCTCTGTCTGGTCTTGGTCAGTACCCTGCAGCATGCTGTATGTTTTACAGTACAGAGACCTTAAAACCGGTGTAATGTGTTCTCTGTCTGGTCTTGGTCAGTACCCTGCAGCATTCTGTATGTTTTACAGTGCAGAGACCTTAAAACCGGTGTAATGTGTTCTCTCTGTCTGGTCTTGGTCAGTACCCTGCAGCATTCTGTATGTTTTACAGTGCAGAGACCTTAAAACCGGTGTAATGTGTTCTCTGTCTGGTCTTGGTCAGTACCCTGCAGCATTCTGTATGTTTTACAGTGCAGAGACCTTAAAACCGGTGTAATGTGTTCTCTGTCTGGTCTGGGTCAGTACCCTGCAGCATTCTGTATGTTTTACAGTACAGAGACCTTAAAACCGGTGTAATGTGTTCTCTGTCTGGTCTTGGTCAGTACCCTGCAGCATGCTGTATGTTTTACAGTGCAGAGACCTTAAAACCGGTGTAATGTGTTCTCTGTCTGGTCTGGGTCAGTACCCTGCAGTATTCTGTATGTTTTACAGTACAGAGACCTTAAAACCGGTGTAATGTGTTCTCTGTCTGGTCTTGGTCAGTACCCTGCAGCATGCTGTGTGTTTTACAGTTGACCAATGACTTTCTTGGGTTGACCAGACTGGAGAGCATTACAGTAGTCAAGCCTGATTGTAATAAAAGCATGGATGAGTCTCTCTGTATCAGCCTCAGAGAGAAAAGGCTGCACCTTGGCAATGTTCTTCAGGTGGTAAAAATCTATTTTGGTCCCATTCCTAATGTGTGATTCACAATTGAGTTCAGAATCTACATTAACACCTAGGCTTTCTTACCATGCGTTTTATCATTATTGCCTGTGAATTAAAATGTACGGCCGGATTTTCTCTCTGTGCTTTGGCTCCAACAATAAGTACCACGGTCTTGATTTAGCTGCAGGAAGTAGTGACCCTGTTTAAATCACTAATACAATATAATTTATTTGTTGAGCTAAAATCACAGAAATGTAGAAAATTCAGTTGCTGTAATTCCGTGTAACTGACGTTTTGGGTATTCTATTAGCAATTTGGTAACAGAATTACGCGTTTTAATCACTTAATAATTCAACCAAGATAGATTATCAGTAAAATCGCCAACTGATAGGTCTACTTGTTACTTCTCATTATCTTCGTGAAATTAGAACAGACATAAATAATAAATACACTACTTGACCAAAAGTATGTGGACACCTGCTCATCGAACATCTCATTCCAAATCATGGCCATTAATATGTAGTTGGTTCCCCTTTTGCTGTTATAACAGCCTCCACTCTTCTGGGAAGGCTCTCCACTAGATGTTGGAACATTGCTGCTATAACAGCATCCACTCTTCTGGGAAGGCTTTCCACTAGATGTTGGAACATTGCTGCTATAACAGCCTCCACTCTTCTGGGAAGGCTTTCCACTAGATGTTGGAACATTACTGCTGTAACAGCCTCCACTCTTCTGGGAAGGCTTTCCACTAGATGTTGGAACATTGCTGTGGGGACTTGCTTCCATTCAGCCACAAAAGCATTAGTGAGGTCTGGCACTGATGTTGGGCGATTAGGCCTGGCTCGCAGTCGGCGTTCCAATTCATCCCAATGATGTTTGATGGGGTTGAGGTCAGGGCTCTGTGCAGGCCAGTCAAGTTCTTCCACACCGATCTCAACAAACCGTTTCTGTATGGACCTCGCTTTGTGCACGAGGGCCTTGTCATGCTGAAAGAAGAAAGGGCCTTCCCCAAACTGTTGCCACAATGTTGTCAGAACATGACATTGTATGCTGTAGCATTAAGATTTCCCTTCACTGGAACTAAGGGGCCAGAACCATGAAAACAGCCCCAGACCATTATTCTCCCTCCACCAAACTTTACAGTTGGCATTCTGCATTGGGGCAGGTAGCGTTCTCCTGGCATCCGCCAAACCCAGATTTGTCAGACTGCCTAGATAGTGAAGCATGATTCATCCCTCCAGAGAACGCATTTCCGCTGCTCTAGAGTCCAATGGCGGCAACCTTTACACCACTCCAGCTGACGTGTGGCATTGCACATGGTGATCTTAGGCTTGTGTGCGCGGCTGCTCAGCCATGGAAACCCATTTCATGAAGCTCCCGACAAACAGTTATTGTGCTGACGTTGCTTCCAGAGGCAGTTTGGAACTCGGTGGTGAGTGTTGCAACTGAGGACAGATTTTTACACGCTTCAGTACTCGGCCGTCCCAGTCCATTAAATTTGCAAACATTTCTAAAAACCTGTTTTATTGGGTATTGTGATGTCATTCTGTGGTATTGTGATGTCATTCTGTGGTATTGTGATGTCATTCTGTGGTATTGTGATGTCATTCTGTGGTATTGTGATGTCATTCTGTGGTATTGTGATGTCATTCTGTGGTATTGTGTGTAGATGGATGAGGGAAATAAAACGATTTAATCCAGTTTAGAATAAGACGTAACAAAATGTGGGGAGAAGTGTTTGGTAACAAAATGACAAGGCACTGTTTCTCCAAAAGGAGATGTTGATGTTGATAGTAGTTGGGTCTTTACGTCACCATTGTGTTCTGATCCTTTTATATCTGTTTATATTATTTATATTATTATCCGTTTTAGCCTTACGCTTCTTATTTTAGATGGAACATTTAAAAAAATCTATCTATTCCTTAATTTCCCAAAATATAAACTCACCGACTCTCTCGACCCCTCGCCCCCCCTCTCTGCCCCTTCTCTCTCACCCCCCCTCTCTCTCTCTCGCCCCCCCTTCTCTCTCTCGCCCCCCCCCATCTCTCGCCCTCGCCCCCCCCACTCTCTCACACCAACTCCAGTCTTGTTTATTTAGGTCATGTCTCGGCTCACTGCAGAGTAGGAGAGTAAAGATAACACAGCTTCTCTCTCTTCACTCACGCAACATGTCTGTCACAACAAATTCATGTCAACTCACAGAGGAAACCGTTTACCTTCTATCACAGTATCCTCACTCCTGTCCTCTGGTATCCTCACTTCTCAGCCCTTTCTCTTCCCTTTTCAGAACCCTGTTTGACTGCAAACAGCTTCCTCGCTTTCTCTGTTCTCTCTCTGCAGTGTGCTTTAGTAGGGAGGTGTACCGCACCGCCTAGTACCGCACCCCCAGTCTGTGGCGGCAGCAAGGGGAAATGTCTGATCTGCTGTGGTATGGAGGGACCAGCCAGGACTGGGCTGTCAGGATCATGTGAGGTAGCTTTACCCTGGCCCAGCCCCACCAGGGTGTTCTGGACCTGGGAAGAAGAGGGGGAGAGAGGCGGCTTTGGCCATGGGATGGCTGGGTGGGTGGGTGGGGGGGCGGGGAAGCGGTCCTGCAGGAGCTGTCACAGCCCAATAGAGTTAACAGACATGAGGCCTTTCTCCTCCTCTTAATGAGCCCATTACTGAGGGCCAGGGCTGGGATCCCGCCAGGAGAGAGGGATGGGGTGGGGGGAGAGAGGGGTGGGGGGGAGGGACAGAGGGATGAGGGGGAAAGAGAGGGAGGGATGAGGGGGAGAGGGAGGGATGGATGGATTGGGGGGGGGGGTACTGGACCATTCAGGACACTCACACCGTATCAATCCAAGGGGCTTTATTGGTATGGGAAACATATTTCAAAGCAAGTGAAATCAACCATTAACATTACACTCAAAAAAAGTTCCTTAATTTTTGTTCAATCAGTGGTATTCTGCCACCGTGTCTCTGTTTAGGACCAGCATTCCAGTTTGATCTGTGTCTTGGTTAATTCTTTCCAGTGTCAAGTTATTATCTTTTAGTTTTCTCATCATTTTGTTGAGTCTAATTGTGTTGCTGTCCTGGGACTCTGAACGGAGCCCCAGGACCAGCTAGCTGAGGGGACTCTTCTCCAGGTTCATCTCTCTGTAGGTGATGGCTTTCTAAATGGAAGGTTTGGGAATCGGGTCCTTTTAGGTGGTTGTAGAATTTAACGGCTTTTCTCTGGATTTAGATAATTATCGAGTATCGCCCTAATTTACACTCTGCATTATTTGGTGTTTTACGTTGTACACGGAGGATATTTTTTGCAGAATTTGACATGCATCTCAATTTGATGTTTGTTCCATTTTGTGAATTCTTGGTTGGTGAGCGGACCCCAGACCTCACAACCATGAAGGGCAACGGGTTCTATAAATGATTCAAGTATTTTTAGCCAGATCCTAATTAGGACGTCAAACAGTAGACATTTGACTTCAGAGTCTGGTAGGGTGAGACCAGGTGCTGATTGATGTATAAGCTGCAGACCTGTCTCACCCCACTGCCCCGTGGAAAGCCCTGTCTCACCCCACTGCCCCGTGGAAAGCCCTGTCTCACCCCACTGCCCCGTGGAAAGCCCTGTCTCACCCCACGGCCCCGTGGAAAGCCCTGTCTCACCCCACGGCCCCGTGGAAAGCCCTGTCTCACCCCACTGCCCCGTGGAAAGCCCTGTCTCACCCCACGGCCCCGTGGAAAGCCCTGTCTCACCCCACGGCCCCGTGGAAAGCCCTGTCTCACCCCACGGCCCCGTGGAAAGCCCTGTCTCACCCCACGGCCCCGTGGAAAGCCCTGTCTCACCCCACTGCCCCGTGGAAAGCCCTGTCTCACCCCACGGCCCCGTGGAAAGCCCTGTCTCACCCCACGGCCCCGTGGAAAGCCCTGTCTCACCCCACGGCCCCGTGGAAAGCCCTGTCTCACCCCACGGCCCCGTGGAAAGAAATCTCTGTGTTTACCAGTTAACCTCTCTGGGATATGTGGGACGCTTGCGTCTCACTTGGGAAAATGTAGAGCGCCAAATAAAATAAAAATTATAAAATCAAACTTTTATTAAATCACACATGTAAGATACCAAATTAAAGCTACACTCGTTGTGAATCCAGCCAACATGTCAGATTTCAAAAAGGCTTTTCAGCGAAATAATAAGATGCTATTATCTGATGATAGCACAACAGTAAACAAAGAGTGTAGCATATTTCAACCCTGCAGGCGCAACGCAAAAATAAAATATAAATCATGCCTTACCTTTTGACAAGCTTTTTTTGTTGGCACTCCAATATGTCCCATAAACATCACAAATGGTCCTTTTGTTCGACTAATTCCGTCCATATATATCCAAATTGTCCATTTATTTGGCGCGTTTGATCCAGAAAAAAACAGCTTCCAATTTGCGCAACGTCACTACAAAATATCTAAAAAATGACCTCTAAACTTTGCCAAAACATTTCAAACTACTTTTGTAATACAACTTTAGGTATTTCTAAACGTTAATAATCGATCAAATTGAAGACGGGTCTATCTGTTTTCAATACAAGAGGACAACAAACTAACGCTACTTTTCTAGTCTTGCGCAACTCTCAAACAGTACACAACGTTACACTGATTTCAGTTGGCCGTACTTCTTCATTGCACAAAGGAATAACCTCAACCAATTTCCAAAGACTGGTGACATCCAGTGGAAGTGGTAGGAACTGCAAACAGGTTCATTAGAAATCCAGTATCCCAATGAAACTCATTGAACAGACGGTGACCTAAAAAAAAAAAAAATAATCTGAATGGTTAGTCCTCGGGGTTTTGCCTGCTACATCAGTTCTGTTATACTCACAGACATGATTCAAACAGTTTTAGAAACTTCAGTGTTTTCTATCCAAATCTACTAATAATATGCATATCCTATATTCTGGGGATGAGTAGAAGGAAGTTGAAATTGGGAGAGAGGGATGGTGGGGGAGGGAGAGAGAGAGGGATGGTGGGGGGGAGGGAGAGAGGGAAGTGAAAATGCTGCCCTCTATCCTAGAGAAGTTAACCACACAGTTGTTATGTACATGGATTTTATAATGTTGTATGTTTTTCCCTCAACACCACTTTCCATCAATTTGTATAGCAGACCCTCATGCCAAACTGAGTCAAAAGCTTGTTTGAAATCAACAAAACATGAGAAGACTTTGCCTTTGTTTTGGTTTGTTTGTTTGTCAATTAGGGTGTGCAGGGTGAATACGTGGTCTGTCGTACAGTAATTCGTTATTAAGCCAATTTGACATTTGCTCAGGACATTGTTTTCACTGAGGACATGTAGGAGTCTGCTGTTTATTGATAATGCAGAGGATTTTTAGATGCTGTTGACAGATGCTGGTGATCAGTCCAAATACTGTGAATCATCCCTTAGTCACTGACCGACAAACAATGTTCATCAACCTTCACTATTAAACTGATAAAAGGGAGGGAGAGAGAGACCCTCTGTCAGGGGGAGGGAGAGAGAGAGAGACCCTCTGTCAGGGGGAGGGAGAGAGAGAGAGAGAGACCCTCTGTCAGGGGGAGAGAGAGAGAGAGAGAGACCCTCTGTCAGGGGGAGGGAGAGAGAGAGAGAGAGACCCTCTGTCAGGGGGAGGGAGAGAGAGAGAGACCCTCTGTCAGGGGGAGGGAGAGAGAGAGACCCTCTGTCAGGGGGAGGGAGAGAGAGAGAGAGAGACCCTCTGTCAGGGGGAGGGAGAGAGAGAGAGAGAGAACCTCTGTCAGGGGGAAGGAGAGAGAGAGAGACCCTCTGTCAGGGGGAGGGAGAGAGAGAGAGACCCTCTGTCAGGGGGAGGGAGAGAGAGAGAGACCCTCTGTCAGGGGGAGGGAGAGAGAGAGAGACCCTCTGTCAGGGGGAGGGTGAGAGAGAGAGACCCTCTGTCAGGGGGAGGGTGAGAGAGAGAGACCCTCTGTCAGGGGGAGGGTGAGAGAGAGAGACCCTCTGTCAGGGGGAGGGAGAGAGAGAGAGACCCTCTGTCAGGGGGAGGGAGAGAGAGAGAGACCCTCTGTCAGGGGGAGAGAGAGAGAGACCCTCTGTCAGGGTTTGAATAATATTTTGAGGAAGGAAGAGTACAGAGGAGAGGGTTGGGGAGGAGGGGCGTAAGAGAGAGCGTGGGGCACCAAAGCATAAATCATTTATAAATACTGGGGGAAACACTGATTTTTACATGCTCATCTTCCAGAGTTACGTTCAATAAGGGAAATGGTTTGGGAACGTTCGCTAACGCGTGCCATTTGTTTTGTGTTCTCCGCTAACGTGGGCCGACCTGTAGCGCGGGCCGACCTGTAACGCGGGCTAACAATCTGAGAAGCTAGTGTGCGGTGAACATAAGTATCTGTTTCGAGTCTAAACTAAACTACGAGTATATAATAATATATATAATAATAACGTGGGAATTCCTATTACATGTATTAGGAACAGAAACAGTCACTTGCAGTTTGAATTTTGCCGCCCAAAAAAAAGCCACAGTCCATAAAAAGAGATATTTGCTGCTTCTCTGTAACATTTCAAATGGTTCAACCGAAATTGTTACGAGGTAACATGTTCGCCGCGGACAGAAGCCTTTGTTGAACTCACCCCAACAAGACATGGCACCAGAGGTCTCTTCACAGTCCCCAAGTCCAGAACAGACTATGGGAGGCACACAGTACTACATAGAGCCATGACTACATGGAACTATTCCGCATTAAGTAACTGATGGAAACAGTAAAAATTGATTTTGAAAAACACCTGATGTAACAGCGGGGACTGTGAAGCAACACAAACATAGACACATGCATACAAACTCACGATAACATACTCACTATACACATGTTCACGTAGAGTAGAGGCCTAAGAGCATACATTTAATATGAAAACTGTTATTAATGTAATGTGTAACAGTCTTAATGTTGCTGGACCTCAAGAAGAGTAGCTGCTGCCTTGACAGGAGCTAATGGGGATCCATAATAAACCCCAGGAAGAGTAGCTGCTGCCTTGACAGGAGCTAATGGGGATCCATAATAAACCCCAGGAAGAGTAGCTGCTGCCTTGACAGGAGCTAATGGGGATCCATAATAAACCCCAGGAAGAGTAGCTGCTGCCTTGGCAGGAACTAATGAGGATCCATAATAAACCCCAGGAAGAGTAGCTGCTGCCTTGGCAGGAACTAATGAGGATCCATAATAAACCCCAGGAAGAGTAGCTGCTGCCTTGGCAGGAGCTAATGGGGATCCATAATAAACCCCAGGAAGAGTAGCTGCTGCCTTGGCAGGAGCTAATGGGGATCCATAATAAACCCCAGGCGGAGTAGCTGCTGCCTTGGCAGGAGCTAATGGGGATCCATAATAAACCCCAGGAAGAGTAGCTGCTGCCTTGACAGGAGCTAATGGGGATCCATAATAAACCCCAGGAAGAGTAGCTGCTGCCTTGACAGGAGCTAATGGGGATCCATAATAAACCCCAGGAAGAGTAG
Source organism: Salvelinus alpinus (assembly GCF_045679555.1). Lineage (NCBI taxonomy): Eukaryota > Metazoa > Chordata > Actinopteri > Salmoniformes > Salmonidae > Salvelinus > Salvelinus alpinus. The sequence goes on along the minus strand of NC_092110.1, from coordinate 47,833,664 downwards.
CTGCTGCCTTGGCAGGAACTAATGGGGATCCATAATAAACCCCAGGAAGAGTAGCTGCTGCCATGACAGGAACTAATGGGGATCCATAATAAACCCCAGGAAGAGTAGCTGCTGCCTTGGCAGGAACTATTGGGGATCCATAATAAACCCCAGGAAGAGTAGCTGCTGCCTTGGCAGGAACTAATGGGGATCCATAATAAACCCCAGGAAGAGTAGCTGCTGCCTTGACAGGAACTAATGGGGATCCTCAGGAATTGTAGCTGCTGCCTTGGCAGGAACTAATGGGGATACATAATATCAATCCAAATAGCTCCTACGTAGGGGAACCATACCTGGCATAGATAGTCCCATCACACAGAGAGCGTTCCTAACTGGTGTAACATGGATGTGATGCTAGGAGCTCTGGAGCCACATGAATGAAGAATTTGAGAAATATGTTCTGCTTTAATCTTTTTTGCACTGAGGAAACTGATGACTATGATAAAAGGTAAGATACTCATGAAGACAGGAAAATCCTGTAGCTCCAGTCTCAAGCTCACCGGCTTTAGAAGTGGCTCGAGAGCAACACTTTCCTACAGCTGCAGTCCCAATCTTCCGGCGTCATCAGCGCTGGGTTGGCATGGTTATGTAAAGGAGAAGACCCAGAGAGGAGAAGTGGAGGGATGGAGAGGAGTTACATAAAGCAGGGCTAGCCTGACTCACTACACACAGGACATGGTCAGAACTACAATGACCAGGGGACACAGGACATGGTCAGAACTACAATGACCAGGGGACACAGGACATGGTCAGAACTACAATGACCAGGGGACACAGGACATGACCAGAACTACAGTGACCAGGGGACATGGGACATGGTCAGAACTACAATGACCAGGGGACACAGGACATGGTCAGAACTACAATGACCAGGGGACACAGGACATGACATGGTCAGAACTACAGTGACCAGGGGACACGGGACATGACCAGAACTACAGTAACCAGGGGACACGGGACAGCAGGGGGAGACAGAGGTGAAGATAGGACTGAGTTGGAGTCTACTGGACTGAGTAGTGGTTGGAGTAGCCTGGTGGAGTAACTTAGAGACAGTCTACTGGACTGAGTAGTGGTTGGAGTAGCCTGGTGGAGTAACTTAGAGAGACAGTCTACTGGACTGAGTAGTGGTTGGAGTAGCCTGGTGGAGTAACTTAGAGAGACAGTCTACTGGACTGAGTAGTGGTTGGAGTAGCCTGGTGGAGTAACTTAGAGAGACAGTCTACTGGACTGAGTATTGGTTGGAGTAGCCTGGTGGGGCAGCTGGAGTAACTTAGAGAGACAGTAAGCAGTCCAGTAGACTTCGGTTCATCTTCTAGAACACGCTGCGTGTTATTTTAAAAGTCTATTGGTCTTAATTTAATATCGCATGGGGCGGCATGTGGTGGTTAGAGCATCGGGCCAGTAACCGAAAGGTTGCTGGATCAAATCCCCGAGCTGACAAGGTAAATATCTGTCGTTCTGCCACTGAGCAAGGCAGGGGCAGAACAACAGGAACTGTTAACCCACCGTTCCCCGGGCCCTAAAGCCGTGGATGTTGATTAAGGCAGCCCCCCCCCCCCTCACCTCTCTGATTCAGAAGGGAAATAGAGTTAAGAATATATTTACTAAATCAAATGTTTTATAAAAAGTAATGACAATAACGAGGCTATATACAGGGGATACAGCGTTATTGTGCAGGGGTACAGGTTATTCGAGGTAATTTGTACATGTAGGTAGGGGTGAAGTGACTGTGCATAGATAATAACCAGGTTATGTACAGGGGGTACAGGTTAGTTGAGGTATTTTGTACATGTAGGTAGGGGTGAAGTGACTGTGCATAGATAATAAACAGCGAGTAGCAGCAGCGTACAAAACAAAGGGTGGGGTCAATGTAAATAGTGTGGCCATATGATTCATTTTAACAGTCTTATGGCTTGGGGGGTAGAAGCTGTTTATACGCCTCTGGGACCTAGACTTGGCGCTCTGGTACCGCTTGCCTGCGGTAGCAGAGAGAACGGTCTATGACTTGGGTGGCTGGAGTCTTGGACAGCCTTTAGTGCCTTCCTCTGACACCGCCTGGTATAGAGGTCCTGGATGGCCGGAAGCTTGGCACCAGTGATGTACTGAGCTGTACGCACTACCCTCTGTAGTGCCTTACTGTCAGATACCGTGCAGTTGACATACCAGGCGGTGATGCAACCGGTCAGGATGCTCTCGATGGTGCAGCTGTAAAACTTTCTGAGGATCTGTAATACAGGTAGTATTACATTTCATTTCATTACAGTACAACAGTTTGATTTGTTTGATCTTAGCTGGCTACATAGCCGTCTTTGTATCCAAGATAATTGTGTAGTCTAGAGTAATTGTCGAGGTTACCTAGCCAGCTACACTTTCAAACAAAGTCAACAACGCAGCCACTGCTAGCTAGCCTATTTCACCAGCCAGCAGTACTATATCATTTTAGTCAATAAGATTTTTTGCAACGTAAGCTTAACTTTCTGAACATTCGAGACGTGTAGTCCACTTGTCATTCCAATCTCCTTTGCATTAGCGTAGCCTCTTCTGTAGCCTGTCAACTATGTGTCTGTCTATCCCTGTTCTCTCCTCTCTGCACAGACCATACAAACGCTTCACACCGCGTGGCCGCTGCTACTCTAACCTGGTGGTACCAGCGCGCACGACCCACGTGGAGTTCCAGGTCTCAGGCAGCCTCTGGAACTGCCGATCTGCGGCCAACAAGGCAGAGTTCATCTCAGCCTATGCTTCCCTCCAGTCCCTCGACTTCTTGGCACTGACGGAAACATGGATTACCAATGATAACACTGCTACTCCTACTGCTCTCTCCTCGTCTGCCCACGTGTTCTCGCACACCCCGAGAGCTTCTGGTCAGCGGGGTGGTGGCACTGGGATCCTCATCTCTCCCAAGTGGACATTTTCTCTTTCTCCCCTGACCCATCTGTCTATCGCCTCCTTTGAATTCCATGCTGTCACAGTTACCAGCCCTTTCAAGCTTAACATCCTTATCATTTATCGCCCTCCAGGTTCCCTTGGAGAGTTCATCAATGAGCTTGACGCCCTGATAAGTTCCTTTCCTGAGGATGGCTCACCTCTCACAGTTCTGGGTGACTTTAACCTCCCCACGTCTACCTTTGACTCATTCCTCTCTGCCTCCTTCTTTCCACTCCTCTCCTCTTTTGACCTCACCCTCTCACCTTCCCCCCCTACTCACAAGGCAGGCAATACGCTTGACCTCATCTTTACTAGATGCTGTTCTTCCACTAATCTCATTGCAACTCCCCTCCAAGTCTCCGACCACTACCTTGTATCCTTTTCCCTCTCGCTCTCATCCAACACTTCCCACACTGCCCCTACTCGGATGGTATCGCGCCGTCCCAACCTTCGCTCTCTCTCCCCCGCTACTCTCTCCTCTTCCATCCTATCATCTCTTCCCTCTGCTCAAACCTTCTCCAACCTATCTCCTGATTCTGCCTCCTCAACCCTCCTCTCCTCCCTTTCTGCATCCTTTGACTCTCTATGTCCCCTATCCTCCAGGCCGGCTCGGTCCTCCCCTCCTGCTCCGTGGCTCGACGACTCATTGCGAGCTCACAGAACAGGGCTCCGGGCAGCCGAGCGGAAATGGAGGAAAACTCGCCTCCCTGCGGACCTGGCATCCTTTCACTCCCTCCTCTCTACATTCTCCTCTTCTGTCTCTGCTGCTAAAGCCAATTTCTACCACTCTAAATTCCAAGCATCTGCCTCTAACCCTAGGAAGCTCTTTGCCACCTTCTCCTCCCTCCTGAATCCTCCTCCCCCTCCTCCCCCCTCCTCCCTCTCTGCGGATGACTTCGTCAACCATTTTGAAAAGAAGGTCGACGACATCCGATCCTCGTTTGCTAAGTCAAACGACACCGCTGGTTCTGCTCACACTGCCCTACCCTGTGCTTTGACCTCTTTCTCCCCTCTCTCTCCAGATGAAATCTCGCGTCTTGTGACGGCCGGCCGCCCAACAACCTGCCCGCTTGACCCTATCCCCTCCTCTCTTCTCCAGACCATTTCCGGAGACCTTCTCCCTTACCTCACCTCGCTCATCAACTCATCCTTGACCGCTGGCTACGTCCCTTCCGTCTTCAAGAGAGCGAGAGTTGCACCCCTTCTGAAAAAACCTACACTCGATCCCTCCGATGTCAATAACTACAGACCAGTATCCCTTCTTTCTTTTCTCTCCAAAACTCTTGAACGTGCCGTCCTTGGCCAGCTCTCCTGCTATCTCTCTCAGAATGACCTTCTTGATCCAAATCAGTCAGGTTTCAAGACTAGTCATTCAACTGAGACTGCTCTTCTCTGTGTCACGGAGGCGCTCCGCACTGCTAAAGCTAACTCTCTCTCCTCTGCTCTCATCCTTCTAGACCTATCGGCTGCCTTTGATACTGTGAACCATCAGATCCTCCTCTCCACCCTCTCCGAGCTGGGCATCTCCGGCAAGGTCCACGCTTGGATTGCGTCCTACCTGACAGGTCGCTCCTACCAGGTGGCGTGGCGAGAATCTGTCTCCGCACCACGTGCTCTCACCACTGGTGTCCCCCAGGGCTCTGTTCTAGGCCCTCTCCTATTCTCGCTATACACCAAGTCACTTGGCTCTGTCATATCCTCACATGGTCTCTCCTATCATTGCTATGCAGACGACACACAATTAATCTTCTCCTTTCCCCCCTCTGATAACCAGGTGGTGAATCGCATCTCTGCATGTCTGGCAGACATATCAGTGTGGATGACGGATCACCACCTCAAGCTGAACCTCGGCAAGACGGAGCTGCTCTTCCTCCCGGGGAAGGACTGCCCGTTCCATGATCTCGCCATCACGGTTGACAACTCCATTGTGTCCTCCTCCCAGAGTGCTAAGAACCTTGGCGTGATCCTGGACAACACCCTGTCGTTCTCAACTAACATCAAGGCGGTGACCCGTTCCTGTAGGTTCATGCTCTACAACATTCGCAGAGTACGACCCTGCCTCACGCAGGAAGCGGCGCAGGTCCTAATCCAGGCACTTGTCATCTCCCGTCTGGATTACTGCAACTCGCTGTTGGCTGGGCTCCCTGCCTGTGCCATTAAACCCCTACAACTCATCCAGAACGCCGCAGCCCGTCTGGTGTTCAACTTTCCCAAGTTCTCTCACGTCACCCCGCTCCTCCGCTCTCTCCACTGGCTTCCAGTTGAAGCTCGCATCCGCTACAAGACCATGGTGCTTGCCTACGGAGCTGTGAGGGGAACGGCACCTCCGTACCTTCAGGCTCTGATCAGGCCCTACACCAAAACAAGGGCACTGCGTTCATCCACCTCTGGCCTGCTCGCCTCCCTACCTCTGAGGAAGTACAGTTCCCGCTCAGCCCAGTCAAAACTGTTCGCTGCTCTGGCACCCCAATGGTGGAACAAACTCCCTCACGACGCCAGGTCAGCGGAGTCAATCACCACCTTCCGGAGACACCTGAAACCCCACCTCTTTAAGGAATACCTAGGATAGGATAAAGTAATCCTTCTAACCCCCCCCCCCCCCCCCCCCTTAAAAGAGTTAGATGCACTATTGTAAAGTGGTTGTTCCACTGGATATCATAAGGTGAATGCACCAATTTGTAAGTCGCTCTGGATAAGAGCGTCTGCTAAATGACTTAAATGTAAATGTAAATCTGGGGATCCATGCCAAATCTTTTCAGTCTCCTGAGGGGTAAAAGGCATTGTCGTGCCCTCTCCATGACTTTCTTGGTGTCCTTGGACCATTATAGATCATTGGTGATGTGGACACCAAGGAACTTGAAGCTCTCAACCTGCTCCACTGTAGCCCTGTCGATGAGAATGGGCTGTGATGTGTCTTATAAGGAGCATTGGTGGCAAATCTGATGGCCGAATGGTAAAGAACGTCTAGCAGCTCGAGAGCACCCTTACCTGCCGATCTATAAATTACATCTCCGTAATCTAGCATGGGTAGGATGGTCATCTGAATCAGGGTTAAATTGGCAGCTGGGGTGAAAGAGGACCGATTACGGTACTCTTTAACCTCAGCCTCCAGCTTTGATATGTGCTGAGAGAAGGACAGTGTACCGTCTAGCCATACTCCCAAGTACTTGTATGAGGTGACTACCTCAAGCTCTAAACCCTCAGAGGTAGGAATCACACCTGTGGGGAGAGGGGCATTCTTCTTACCAAACCACATGACCTTTGTTTTGGAGGTGTTCAGAACAAGGTTAAGGGCAGAGAAAGCTTGTTGGACACTAAGAAAGCTTTGTTTTTGAACATACTGCGTGAGCTATGTTGTTGTAAATTGAGAAGGGCGTGGGGCCTAAGATTGAGCCTTGGTATTCCCTTGGTGACAGGCAGTAGCTGAGACAGCAGATTATCTGACTATACACACTGCACTCCGTGAGAGAGGTAGTTAGCAAACCAGGCCAAAGACCCCTCGGAGACACCAATACTCCTTAGCCCACAAGAATGGAAGGGTCTACCGTATCAAAAGCTTTCGCGAAGTCAAAAATAGCAACACAACATTGCTTAGAATCAAGGGCAATGGTGACGTCATTGAGGACCTTTAAGGTTGCAGTGACACATCCATGACCTGAGCAGAAACCAGATTGCAAACCAGAGAGAATACTATAGACGTCAAGAAAGCCAGTCAGTTGATTACTGACAAGTTTTTACATTTACATTTACATTTAAGTCATTTAGCAGACGCTCTTATCCAGAGCGACTTACAAATTGGTGCATTCACCTTATGACATCCAGTGGAACGGCCACTTTACAATAGTGCATCTAAATCTTTTAAGGGGGGGGGGGGGGGTGAGAAGGATTACTTTCTCCTCTCCTAGGTATTCCTTAAAGAGGTGGGGTTTCAGGTGTCTCCGGAAGGTGGGATAAAGGTGGGAGACCAAAAACCGTGTTCTAGAAGATTTCAAACACATTTGATAACCAGGGCAAAATAGAAATTGGCCTATAACAGTTAGGATCAGCTTGATCTCCCCTTTAAATAAAGGATGAACCGTGGCTGCCTTCCAAGCAATGGGAACCTCTCCAGAGAGGACAGACAGGTTTAAAAGGTCAGAGATGGGCTTGGTGATGATAGGGGCTGCAACCTTAAAGAAGAAAGGGTCTATACCATCTGACCCAGATGTTTTTTTGGGACCTCGGACTCAGTGACCGTCTGCAGGGAGAAACTTTGTAGCGGGGCAGGGGAAAAAGAAGGAGGAGCATCAGGTCTAGTCGCATTAGAAGGGTTGGGAGATGAGGAAATGTTGGACAGGCAAGGAGGCATGACTGAGTCAAATGAAGTGGTGATTAAAGAGCTCAGCCATGTGCTTCTTGTCAGTAACAACCACATCATCAACATTAAGGGACATTGGCAGCTGGGAGGAGGAGGGTTTATTCTCCAGGTCTTTAACCGTTTCCCAGAACTTCTTGGGGTTAGACCCAGAGAGAGAGAACTGCTCCTTAAAGTAACTAACCTTGGCCTTCCGGATAGCCTGAGTGCACCTATTTCTCATTTGCCTGAACGAGAGCCAGTCAGCCTGAGTATGCGTGTGACGAGCCTTTCGCCATATGCAATTCTTGAGGTGGAGTAACTCTGCAAGATCACGGTCGACCCAGGGGCTGAACCTGTTTTTAATTTTCATTTTGGGGGCGTGTTTGTTAACAATACCACTGAAAATATATAAAAATGAGGTCCAAGCGTCTTGGACAGAGGGGATCAAGCTGATTCTATACCATTTTACAGAGGCCAGGTCATGAAGGAAGACTTGCTCATTAAAGTTTTTTAGCAATCGTCTATGACAAATCAGGACAGGACGTTTCACTGAGCAGCCATTACGAACACAGGCTGTAACACAGTGATCACTAAGGTCATTACAGAAAACACCAGACTGACCGATCAGGATTATTTGTGAGGATCACATCGAGGAGAGTAGCCTTTTCTGGGTGTTTGGAGTCATACCTTGTGGGATTGGTGATAATCTGAGGAAGGGAGTCCCGTTGCTTTAGGACTTGGTCAGGTGGTTTTAAGCATGTGTTACGTACGCCTCTTGGTGGAGGGAACGCAACACCCTGCTACAACTCAACTCCCCTTGGAGCGAAAAAAAGGTATGTGATTGTCATCCTTACCCGCACCTACAGAGGCAGAGAATATTACCGTTTACAGGGAATTTATTCTTCCTTCACACGGTAAAGTGGGGAAAAGGGGCTGGATGGAACCAAAGCAAAGAAAGTAAAAGTTAGAGTCCCCTCTCCTACCTACCCACTTCTGGCCTACCTTAACGCTAACCAAAATACAGAGGATGGTCCGCCCAGGTCTTACCTAGTGTGCATAGACAGAGTACATACTACAGGTATATGTATGCCTCTGGCCTTCCCCTTCTCCCCTGGGAACAAATGAAACAATTTAAATAAACCAAAAAACACTAAGTCCTGCGGCACCTCTGCAGGAGCGGCTACAAAATACTTCACAACAAATTTACCAGACCGACAACCAACACAGGACATACAACAAGCTCCTAGCAAAGGAACACTGGCTTTTCAAGCTGCAGAAGGACTCGGTAATTGCAGACCGCTGTATCCCCTGACGAGAGGGCGGGGTCAGAGCTCCTATCTGCAATGGGGCCGACCAATCAGCTGCTTGGAACCCAGGAAGCCATCCTGAAACACACACATACAAACACATACAAACCCACAGCAACACAGAAACTGGGGAACGTAACAGCATGTCCCAGTTCAGGTCACCTAGCAGGACAAATTCAGACTTAGTGTAAGGGGCCAGGAGAGAGCTTAGGGCAGGTAGGTTACAGGCCAGGAGAGAGCTTAGGGCAGGTAGGTTACAGGCCAGGAGAGAGCTTAGGGCAGGTAGGTTACAGGCCAGGAGAGAGCTTAGGGCAGGTAGGGTACAGGCCAGGAGAGAGCTTAGGGCAGGTAGGTTACAGGCCAGGAGAGAGCTTAGGGCAGGTAGGGTACAGGCCAGGAGAGAGCTTAGGGCAGGTAGGGTACAGGCCAGGAGAGAGCTTAGGGCAGGTAGGGTACAGGCCAGGAGAGAGCTTAGGGCAGGTAGGGTACAGGCCAGGAGAGAGCTTAGGGCAGGTAGGGTACAGGCCGGTGCTGATGGAGGACGATAACACCCCGCAACAGACAACAAAGACCTATTTTGAAAGTCCAATGCTTAAAACCAGCAAATCAAATTGTTTTGGGACAGACTTGGTGGAGACAACCGAGCAAAGAGGTAAAGATGACCATACCCCCACCTTTTGAAGATCTGTCTTGCCGAAAAAGGTTATAACCAGAAAGGTTAACATCAGTATTCAAAACACTCTTCCTTAACCACATCTCAGTAATGAGCAAAACATCTGGATTGGAGCTGTGAATCCACACTTTCAAATTGATCCATTTGAGGTAATAATCTTCTAGTGTTAACGTGCAGAAAACCCAGGCTTTTACGAGAGCAGAAATCAGTGAAGCAGATATCAGAGCACAAGTCAGAATTGGGGCTAGCAACAGTAGATGGGCCAGGGTGTACAGGCACATTTCCAGATATCATCAGCAGTAATACAATCAGGGCACGGCAGAGGACAGGGAGAGCTCTGCCGTGCTGATTTATGACATCTGAATGTGCATTAGATGGTAAATTGTACAGCAATTTTCATCAGGTAACATGAATACAATAGCAGAGGGTCTGAATACTTATTTAAATAAGCTATTTCTACATTTTATACAAATATTTTTTCGATTTGTCATTATGGAGTAGTGTGTTTAGATTTGATGAGGGAAAAAATATAATTTTATCCATTTTAGAATAAAGCTGTAACGTAACAAAATGCGGAAGAAGTCGAAGGGTCTGAATACTTTCCGATCGCCCTGAATCTCAGCTATAGGACAGACACTTCAAAACCTTATTCTTTTTGATACATTTTTTTGACTGTTATTTATGAATTTGTTACATCAAATCAAATTGTATTGGTCACATACACATGGTTAGCAGATGTTAATGCGAGTGTAGCAAAATGCTTGTGCTTCTAGTTCCGACCCTGCAGTAATATTTAACAAGTAAACTAACAATTCCCCAACAACTACCTAATACACACAAATCTAAAGGGGTAAATTAAGAATATGTACATATAAATATATGGATGAGCGATGGCCGAGCGGCATAGGCAAGATGCAATAGATGGTATAAAATAGTAGCATCATTCTCTGAGTCCCGGTGTGAGTCGTTAGACCCAGTAGCATCATTCTCTGAGCCCGGTGTGAGTCGTTAGACCCAGTAGCATCATTCTCTGAGTCCCAGTGTGAGTCGTTAGACCCAGTAGCATCATTCTCTGAGTCCCGGTGTGAGTCGTTAGACCCAGTAGCATCATTCTCTGAGTCCCGGTGTGAGTCGTTAGACCCAGTAGCATCATTCTCTGAGTCTCAGTGTGAGTCGTTAGACCCAGTAGCATCATTCTCTGAGTCCCAGTGTGAGTCGTTAGATCCAGTAGCATCATTCTCTGAGCCCCGGTGTGAGTCGTTAGACCCAGTAGCATCATTCTCTGAGTCCCGGTGTGAGTCGTTAGACCCAGTAGCATCATTCTCTGAGTCCCGGTGTGAGTCGTTAGACCCAGTAGCATCATTCTCTGAGTCCCGGTGTGAGTCGTTAGACCCAGTAGCATCATTCTCTGAGTCCCGGTGTGAGTCGTTAGACCCAGTAGCATCATTCTCTGAGTCCCGGTGTGAGTCGTTAGACCCAGTAGCATCATTCTCTGAGTCCCGGTGTGAGTCGTTAGACCCAGTAGCATCATTCTCTGAGTCCCGGTGTGAGTCGTTAGACCCAGTAGCATCATTCTCTGAGTCCCGGTGTGAGTCGTTAGACCCAGCAGCATCATTCTCTGAGTCCCGGTGTGAGTCGTTAGACCCAGTAGCATCATTCTCTGAGTCCCGGTGTGAGTCGTTAGACCCAGTAGCATCATTCTCTGAGTCCCGGTGTGAGTCGTTAGACCCAGTAGCATCATTCTCTGAGTCCCGGTGTGAGTCGTTAGACCCAGTAGCATCATTCTCTGAGTCCCGGTGTGAGTCGTTAGACCCAGTAGCATCATTCTCTGAGTCCCAGTGTGAGTCGTTAGATCCAGTAGCATCATTCTCTGAATCCCGGTGTGAGTCGTTAGACCCAGTAGCATCATTCTCTGAGCCCCGGTGTGAGTCGTTAGACCCAGTAGCATCATTCTCTGAGTCCCGGTGTGAGTCGTTAGACCCAGTAGCATCATTCTCTGAGTCCCGGTGTGAGTCGTTAGACCCAGTAGCATCATTCTCTGAGTCCCGGTGTGAGTCGTTAGACCCAGTAGCATCATTCTCTGAGTCCCGGTGTGAGTCGTTAGACCCAGTAGCATCATTCTCTGAGTCCCAGTGTGAGTCGTTAGACCCAGTAGCATCATTCTCTGAGTCCCGGTGTGAGTCGTTAGACCCAGTAGCATCATTCTCTGAGCCCCGGTGTGAGTCGTTAGACCCAGTAGCATCATTCTCTGAGTCCCAGTGTGAGTCGTTAGACCCAGTAGCATCATTCTCTATGTACAATAATGTATATTTACATTACGTGGTTTGTAAGGATGGTAAATGAATAATGCACAGAAAAGTGGTTATTTTCCATTTGATCAAGAAAGATATTGTATTTGATGTGGATGTTGTGTGTCTTTGCCCATAACTTTGGACCTTTTTGTAAATGTTTGAGGGTTTTGTTCTTCCTGGATGCCATTACAATGACATCACAGAGAAAGTGACAACTCCTACAAGTACAACTATTGAATCCTGCAAGATACTGTTCTTGGTTATACAACTACCTTTTCTGACAAAGCGAAGATGCTTTTTGCCTGCAATACAGATGTCTATATTTTTTATTTTATTTATTTTATTTCCCCTTTATTTAACCAGGTAGGCTAGTTGAGAACAAGTTCTCATTTACAACTGTGACCTGGCCAAGAATAAAGCAAAGCAGTTCGACACAAACAACAACACAGAGTTACACATGGAATAAAACAAACATACAGTCAATAACACAATAGAAAAAATCTATATACAGTGTGTGCAAATGAGGTAGGATAAGAGAGGTAAGGCAATAAATAGGCCATAGTGGCGAAATAATTACAATATAGCAATTAAACACTGGAATGGTAGGATGTACAGAAGATGAGTGTGCAAGTAGAGATACTGGGGTGCAAAGGAGCAAGATAAATAAATAAATACAGTATGGGGAAGAGGTAGATAGATGGGCTATTTACAGATGGGCTGTGTACAGGTGCAGTGATCTGTGAGCTGCTCTGACAGCTGGTGCTTAAAAAAGCTAGTGAGGGAGGTAAAAGTCTCCAGCTTCAAAGATTTTTTGCAGTTCGTATGGCTGATACTAGCAACCTTTCGGTTACTGGCCCAACGCTCTAACCACTAGGCCACGTGCCGCCCCGTATGTTTAAAACCAAATACTTTTAGACTTTTACGCAGGTAGTATTTTACTGGGTGACTTTCCCTTTTTACTTGAGTCATTTTCTATTAAGGTATCTTTTACTTTTACTCAAGTTTGACAATTGTTTACTTTCTCCTCCACTGCTATTAGCATGTCTCTGTGTGTTGCATCATCAGTCTCCGCCCACAACAGTCCCTGTTTCCTGAAAATGCTGTATCCTTTCATTTATTTCTATGTCACAAGAGACGGTTGCTTTGTCACAGAGTGTGGCGGCTAACAGGCATTGTGACCCATCTGAACTTGTGTATTTGTGCTTCAGATTCAGGAGAAATCGCAGTTGATCCAGACTCTCTCTCTATAGACACAACACCTAATACATCTCTCTCTCTATAGACACAACACGTAATACATCTCTCTCTCTATAGACACAACACGTAATACATCTCTCTATAGACACAACACGTAATACATCTCTCCCTCTATAGACACAACACGTAATACATCTCTCTCTCTCTATAGACACAACACGTAATACATCTCTCTCTATAGACACAACACCTAATACATCTCTCTCTGTACACAACACTCTCTCTCTATAGACACAACACGTAATACATCTCTCTCTCTATAGACACAACACGTAATACATCTCTCTCTCTATAGACACAACACGTAATACATCTCTCTCTATAGACACAACACGTAATACATCTCTCTCTATAGACACAACACATAATACATCTCTCTCTCTATAGACACAACACGTAATACATCTCTCTCTCTCTATAGACACAACACGTAATACATCTCTCTCTATAGACACAACACCTAATACATCTCTCTCTATAGACACAACACGTAATACATCTCTCTCTATAGACACAACACGTAATACATCTCTCTCTATAGACACAACACGTAATACATCTCTCTCTCTCTCTATAGACACAACACGTAATACATCTCTCTCTCTATAGACACAACACGTAATACATCTCTCTCTATAGACACAACACGTAATACATCTCTCTCTATAGACACAACACGTAATACATCTCTCTCTCTATAGACACAACACGTAATACATCTCTCTCTCTATAGACACAACACGTAATACATCTCTCTCTATAGACACAACACGTAATACATCTCTCTCTATAGACACAACACGTAATACATCTCTCTCTATAGACACAACACGTAATACATCTCTCTCTATAGACACAACACGTAATACATCTCTCTCTCTATAGACACAACACGTAATACATCTCTCTCTATAGACACAACACGTAATACATCTCTAGACACAACACGTAATACATCTCTCTCTATAGACACAACACGTAATACATCTCTCTCTATAGACACAACACGTAATACATCTCTCTCTCTATAGACACAACACGTAATACATCTCTCTCTCTCCATAGACACAACACGTAATACATCTCTCTCTATAGACACAACACGTAATACATCTCTCTCTCTATAGACACAACACGTAATACATCTCTCTCTATAGACACAACACGTAATACATCTCTCTCTATAGACACAACACGTAATACATCTCTCTCTATAGACACAACACGTAATACATCTCTCTCTATAGACACAACACGTAATACATCTCTCTATAGACACAACACGTAATACATCTCTCTCTCTATAGACACAACACGTAATACATCTCTCTCTCTATAGACACAACACGTAATACATCTCTCTCTATAGACACAACACGTAATACATCTCTCTCTCTATAGACACAACACGTAATACATCTCTCTCTCTCTATAGACACAACACGTAATACATCTCTCTCTCTCTATAGACACAACACGTAATACATCTCTCTCTCTCTATAGACACAACACGTAATACATCTCTCTCTATAGACACAACACGTAATACATCTCTCTCTATAGACACAACACGTAATACATCTCTCTATAGACACAACACGTAATACATCTCTCTCTATAGACACAACACGTAATACATCTCTCTCTATAGACACAACACGTAATACATCTCTCTCTCTATAGACACAACACGTAATACATCTCTCTCTCTATAGACACAACACGTAATACATCTCTCTCTATAGACACAACACGTAATACATCTCTCTCTATAGACACAACACGTAATACATCTCTCTCTCTATAGACACAACACGTAATACATCTCTCTCTCTATAGACACAACACGTAATACATCTCTCTCTATAGACACAACACGTAATACATCTCTCTCTATAGACACAACACGTAATACATCTCTCTCTATAGACACAACACGTAATACATCTCTCTCTATAGACACAACACGTAATACATCTCTCTCTATAGACACAACACGTAATACATCTCTCTCTATAGACACAACACGTAATACATCTCTCTCTATAGACACAACACGTAATACATCTCTCTCTATAGACACAACACGTAATACATCTCTCTCTATAGACACAACACGTAATACATCTCTCTCTATAGACACAACACGTAATACATCTCTCTCTATAGACACAACACGTAATACATCTCTCTCTATAGACACAACACGTAATACATCTCTCTCTCTATAGACACAACACGTAATACATCTCTCTCTATAGACACAACACGTAATACATCTCTCTCTATAGACACAACACGTAATACATCTCTCTCTCTATAGACACAACACGTAATACATCTCTCTCTCTATAGACACAACACGTAATACATCTCTCTCTATAGACACAACACGTAATACATCTCTCTCTCTATAGACACAACACGTAATACATCTCTCTCTCTCTATAGACACAACACGTAATACATCTCTCTCTCTATAGACACAACACGTAATACATCTCTCTCTCTCTATAGACACAACACGTAATACATCTCTCTCTATAGACACAACACGTAATACATCTCTCTCTATAGACACAACACGTAATACATCTCTCTCTATAGACACAACACGTAATACATCTCTCTCTATAGACACAACACGTAATACATCTCTCTCTATAGACACAACACGTAATACATCTCTCTCTCTATAGACACAACACGTAATACATCTCTCTCTATAGACACAACACGTAATACATCTCTCTCTCTATAGACACAACACGTAATACATCTCTCTCTATAGACACAACACGTAATACATCTCTCTCTATAGACACAACACGTAATACATCTCTCTCTATAGACACAACACGTAATACATCTCTCTATAGACACAACACGTAATACATCTCTCTATAGACACAACACGTAATACATCTCTCTCTCTATAGACACAACACGTAATACATCTCTCTCTATAGACACAACACCTAATACATCTCTCTATAGACACAACACGTAATACATCTCTCTCTCTATAGACACAACACGTAATACATCTCTCTCTATAGACACAACACCTAATACATCTCTCTATAGACACAACACGTAATACATCTCTCTATAGACACAACACGTAATACATCTCTCTCTCTCTCTATAGACACAACACGTAATACATCTCTCTCTATAGACACAACACCTAATACATCTCTCTATAGACACAACACGTAATACATCTCTCTATAGACACAACACGTAATACATCTCTCTCTCTATAGACACAACACGTAATACATCTCTCTCTATAGACACAACACCTAATACATCTCTCTATAGACACAACACCTAATACATCTCTCTATAGACACAACACGTAATACATCTCTCTCTCTATAGACACAACACGTAATACATCTCTCTCTCTATAGACACAACACGTAATACATCTCTCTCTATAGACACAACACGTAATACATCTCTCTCTATAGACACAACACGTAATACATCTCTCTCTATAGACACAACACGTAATACATCTCTCTCTCTATAGACACAACACGTAATACATCTCTCTCTCTATAGACACAACACGTAATACATCTCTCACAGACAACAGAACACCGAATATCTCTCTGTCTTGTCTCTCTACCAGACTTCAGTCCACCTCAGAGGAATTACTTTAACACGCTCATCACCTGGTGTGTTGCTGTGGGCTGCCTGGTTCTGTTGTCATAAACACAGAGTTTAGACTGACCTGTACAGCACTATGGGTGTGTGTACTCTGGTAATCTAATGTTAATCCTTTGATAGCAGCATTAGTCCTACAGTTAGACTGATGAATAGAAATGACAATAAATCCCCTAATGAGTTGATGAATAAGTCTGGGATGAATCTGCATGGAGTCAGGCTAGTCATCAGTCCTCTACTCTCCTCTGGGTCTCCCTGCAGTAACTACTGTGACACACAACATACAGAGACCACACTCTGTGTGTGTGTGTGTGTGTGTGTGTGTGTGCGTGCAGTGCAGTGCATTCGGAAAGTATTCAGACCCCTTGACTTTTTCCACATTTTGTTACGTTACAGCCTTATTCTAAAATGTATTCAATCGTTTTCCCCCTTCATTAATCTACACACAATACCCCATAATGACATCACAATACCCCATAATGACATCACAATACCCCATAATGACATCACAATACCCCATAATGACATCACAATACCTCATAATAACATCACAATACCCCATAATGACATCACAATACCCCATAATGACATCACAATACCCCATAATGACATCACAATACCTCATAATAACATCACAATACCTCATAATAACATCACAATACCCCATAATGACAAAGGAAAAACAGTAAAGTTATCAAAGATATCACATTCACATAAGTATTCAGACCCTTTACTCAGTACCTTGTTGAACCACCTTTGGCAGCGATTACAGCCTTGCGTCTTCTTGGGTATGACCCTACAAGCTTGGCACATCTGTATTTGGGGAGTTTCTCCCATTCTTCTCTGCAGATCCTCTCAAACTCTGTCAGGTTGGATGGGGAGCGTCGCTGCACAGCTATTTTCAGGTCTCTCCAGAGATGTTCGATCGGGTTCAAGTCCAGGCTCTGACTGGGTCACTCAAGGACATTCAAAGACTTGTCCCGAAGCCACTCCTGCATTGTCTTGGCTGTGTGCTTAGGGTCGTTGTCCTGTTGGAAGGTGTACCTTCACCCCAGTCTGAGGTCCTGAGCGCTCTGGAGCAGGTTCTCATCAAGGATCTATCTGTACTTTTCTCTGTTCATCTTTCCCTCGATCCTGACTAGTCTCCCAGTCCCTGATGCTGAAAAACATCCCCACAGCAAGTGTCACACATTGTATGTGTGACTGTCAGTCGTCCTACATTAAAGGGTTTTAATCCAGCTCGATCCTCATCAGCTCAGTTGTTACGTTAGTCAAGTCAAGGAGCTCTGGCTGAGGTTAGCGAGGAGTTGTCTGATTCCTCTCTGGTCTGACTGATTCTCCTAGATTGTCTCTAATATATATATAGTTGAAGTCGGAAGTTTACATACACCTTAGCCAAATACATTTAAACTCAGTTTTACACAATTCCTGACATTTAATCCTAGTAAAAAATTCCCTGTCTTAGGTCAGTTAGTATCACCACTTTATTTTAAGAATGTGAAATATCAGAATAATAGTAGAGAGAATTATTTATTTCAGCTTTTATTTCTTTCATCACATTCCCAGAGGGTCAGAAGTTTACACACACTCAATTATTATTTGGTAGCATTGCCTTTAAATTGTTTAACTTGGGTCAAACGTTTCGGGTAGCCTTCCACAAGCTTTCCACAATAAGTTGGGTGAATTTTGGCCCATCCCTCCTGACAGAGCTGGTGTAACTGAGTCAGGTTTGTAGGCCTCCTTGCTCGCACATGCGTTTTCAGTTCTGCCCACAAATGTTCTATGGGATTGAGGTCAGGGCTTTGTGATGGCCACTCCAACACCTTGACTTTGTTGTCCTTAATTAAGCCATTTTTCCACCACGTTGGAAATATGCTTGGGGTTTTTAGGCAAAATAACCTTATCAAAACTAAAATCTATTTTTTTAAATTTGACTAGGAAAGTCAGTTAAGAACAAATTCTTATTTTCAATGACGGCCTACCGGGGAACAGTGGGTTAACTGCCTTGTTCAGCTCGGGGATTTGAACTTGCAACCTTTCGGTTATTAGTCCAACACTCTAACCACTAGGCTACGCTGCCACCTCTACACTCTAACCACTAGGCTACGCTGCCACCTCTACACTCTAACCACTAGGCTACCCTGCCACCTCTACACTCTAACCACTAGGCTACCGAACCTCCTTGAGAAGTTCACATGCCAGCAGGCCTATTGGGACAAAATCAATGATAGCCTGTTGTATACATAATAGATCCAAACTGAACCAAACTTTTAAGAGATGTGATTTTTAGTTTATAACTACTTTGCTACATGGATACAGTTATCTCCCCACCTCCTTCCTTCCTGTTAACATGTGTATGTACTAAGTACACCATTGTGCTTTCAGGACCTCTTTTCAGATTCCACAGTGATTCTTTAGTTGTGGACACTACATCACCACACTCCCTCTCTTGCTCTTTGTCCTTCTCATCTTTGTAAGTCAACTTGATTTAGTACCTGTGTGTTTTATCAGTATCTTTATGAAAAGATTTACATGACATTTAGATAAAGCAAGGGGCTATAGCAGCACACAAGTAGACTACAAATGCATGCTGGGGCGGCCGCGCCCAGAGCTCGTGACGTGAGTGGTACTGGAGCGAAATTGGAGCGGGCGAGAAGGCCGACGCTCCAGCCTTTGGGAATCACGCTCCATCTCCAGCTCCGCTCCGCTCCGGCTCATTAGACCAGAAGCATTAAAACCATGAGGAGTGTTGGTTAACATCAGATTCATCAGAGGATTTCAGAGGACACTTTTTATTCAACCTTGTTGATAATCAGTCAGATTCTAGCTGTTACATAGACTGTTGACAATCAGAGTCCGATGTCTAGGTTCAGGTCACCCAGAAGACATTCTGTCAACCAGTCTAGGTTCAGGTCACCCAGAAAATATTCTGTCAACCAGTCTAGGTTCAGGTCACCCAGAAGACATTCTGTCAACCAGTCTAGGTT
>NC_092110.1:47751668-47809168 GCF_045679555.1 Salvelinus alpinus | reverse complement strand
GGAGGGGAGAGTGTGGGAGGGGGGAGTGTTGGAGGGGGGAGTGTGGGAGGGGGGAGTGTGGGAGGGGAGAGTGTGGGAGGGGGGAGTGTGGGAGGGGGGAGTGTGGGAGGGGGGAGTGTTGGAGTGTTGGAGGGGAGAGTGTGGGAGGGGAGAGTGTGGGAGGGGGGAGTGTTGGAGGGGGGAGTGTGGGAGGGGGGAGTGTTGGATGGAGAGTGTGGGAGGGGGGAGTGTTGGAGGGGGGAGTGTTGGATGGAGAGTGTTGGAGGGGGGAGTGTTGGATGGAGAGTGTGGGAGGGGGGAGTGTTGGATGGAGAGTGTGGGAGGGGGGAGTGTTGGAGGGGGGAGTGTTGGATGGAGAGTGTTGGAGGGGGGAGTGTTGGAGGGGGGAGTGTTGGAGGGGGGAGTGTTGGATGGAGAGTGTGGGAGGGGGGAGTGTTGGAGGGGAGAGTGTTGGAGGGGAGAGTGTGGGAGGGGGGAGTGTGGGAGGGGGGAGTGTGGGAGGGGGGAGTGTTGGAGGGGGGAGTGTTGGAGGGGGGAGTGTTGGAGAGGGGAGTGTTGGAGGGGAGAGTGTTGGAGGGGAGAGTGTTGGAGGTGGGAGTGTTGGAGGTGGGAGTGGTGGAGGGGGGAGTGGTGGAGGGGGGAGTGTTGGAGGGGGGGGGTGTTGGAGGTGGAGGGGGGAGTGTTGGAGGGGGGAGTGTTGGAGGTGGAGGGGGGAGTGTTGGAGGGGGGAGTGTTGGAGGTGGAGGGGGGAGTGTTGGAGGTGGGAGTGTTGGAGGGGGGAGTGTTGGTGGGGGGAGTGTTGGAGGTGGGAGTGTTGGAGGGGGGAGTGTTGGAGGTGGAGGGGGGAGTGTTGGAGGTGGGAGTGTTGGTGGGGGGAGTGTTGGAGGTGGAGGGGGGAGTGTTGGAGGGGGGAGTGTTGGAGGTGGAGGGGGGAGTGTTGGAGGTGGAGGGGGGAGTGTTGGTGGTGGAGGGGGGAGTGTTGGAGGTGGAGGGGGGAGTGTTGGAGGTGGAGGGGGGAGTGTTGGAGGGGGGAGTGTTGGAGTGGTGGAGGGGGGAGTGGTGGAGGGGGGAGTGTTGGAGGGGGGAGTGTTGGAGGTGGAGGGGGGAGTGTTGGTGTTGGAGGGGGGAGTGTTGGAGGGGGGAGTGTTGGAGGGGGGAGTGTTGGGGGTGGAGGGGGGAGTGTTGGAGGTGGAGGGGGGAGTGGAGGGGGGAGTGTTGGTGGGGGGAGTGGTGGAGGGGGGAGTGTTGGAGGTGGAGGGGGGAGTGTTGGAGGGGGGAGTGGTGGAGGGGGGAGTGGTGGAGGGGGGAGTGTTGGAGGGGGGAGTGTTGGAGGTGGAGGGGGGAGTGTTGGTGTTGGAGGGGGGAGTGTTGGAGGGGGGAGTGTTGGGGGTGGAGGGGGGAGTGTTGGTGTTGGAGGGGGGAGTGTTGGTGGGGGGAGTGTTGGAGGTGGAGGGGGGAGTGTTGGGGGTGGAGGGGGGAGTGTTGGTGTTGGAGGGGGGAGTGTTGGTGGGGGGAGTGTTGGAGGTGGAGGGGGGAGTGTTGGGGGTGGAGGGGGGAGTGTTGGTGTTGGAGGGGGGAGTGTTGGTGTTGGAGGGGGGAGTGTTGGAGGGGGGAGTGTTGGAGGGGGGAGTGTTGGAGGGGGGAGTGTGGGAGGGGGGAGTGTGGGAGGGGGGAGTGTTGGAGGGGGGAGTGTTGGAGGGGGGAGTGTTGGGGGTGGAGGGGGGAGTGTTGGTGTTGGAGGGGGGAGTGTTGGTGGGGGGAGTGTTGGAGGTGGAGGGGGGAGTGTTGGGGGTGGAGGGGGGAGTGTTGGTGTTGGAGGGGGGAGTGTTGGTGGGGGGAGTGTTGGAGGTGGAGGGGGGAGTGTTGGGGGTGGAGGGGGGAGTGTTGGTGTTGGAGGGGGGAGTGTTGGTGTTGGAGGGGGGAGTGTTGGAGGGGGGAGTGTTGGAGGGGGGAGTGTTGGAGGGGGGAGTGTGGGAGGGGGGAGTGTGGGAGGGGGGAGTGTTGGAGGGGGGAGTGTTGGAGGGGGGAGTGTTGGAGAGGGGAGTGTTGGAGGGGAGAGTGTTGGAGGGGAGAGTGTTGGAGGTGGGAGTGTTGGAGGTGGGAGTGGTGGAGGGGGGAGTGGTGGAGGGGGGAGTGTTGGAGGGGGGGGGTGTTGGAGGTGGAGGGGGGAGTGTTGGAGGGGGGAGTGTTGGAGGTGGAGGGGGGAGTGTTGGAGGGGGGAGTGTTGGAGGTGGAGGGGGGAGTGTTGGAGGTGGGAGTGTTGGAGGGGGGAGTGTTGGTGGGGGGAGTGTTGGAGGTGGAGGTGGGAGTGTTGGAGGGGGGAGTGTTGGAGGTGGAGGGGGGAGTGTTGGAGGTGGGAGTGTTGGTGGGGGGAGTGTTGGAGGTGGAGGGGGGAGTGTTGGAGGGGGGAGTGTTGGAGGTGGAGGGGGGAGTGTTGGAGGTGGAGGGGGGAGTGTTGGTGGTGGAGGGGGGAGTGTTGGAGGTGGAGGGGGGAGTGTTGGAGGTGGAGGGGGGAGTGTTGGAGGGGGGAGTGTTGGAGTGGTGGAGGGGGGAGTGGTGGAGGGGGGAGTGTTGGAGGGGGGAGTGTTGGAGGTGGAGGGGGGAGTGTTGGTGTTGGAGGGGGGAGTGTTGGAGGGGGAGTGTTGGAGGGGGGAGTGTTGGGGGTGGAGGGGGGAGTGTTGGAGGTGGAGGGGGGAGTGGAGGGGGGAGTGTTGGTGGGGGGAGTGGTGGAGGGGGGAGTGTTGGAGGTGGAGGGGGGAGTGTTGGAGGGGGGAGTGGTGGAGGGGGGAGTGGTGGAGGGGGGAGTGTTGGAGGGGGGAGTGTTGGAGGTGGAGGGGGGAGTGTTGGTGTTGGAGGGGGGAGTGTTGGAGGGGGGAGTGTTGGGGGTGGAGGGGGGAGTGTTGGTGTTGGAGGGGGGAGTGTTGGTGGGGGGAGTGTTGGAGGTGGAGGGGGGAGTGTTGGGGGTGGAGGGGGGAGTGTTGGTGTTGGAGGGGGGAGTGTTGGTGGGGGGAGTGTTGGAGGTGGAGGGGGGAGTGTTGGGGGTGGAGGGGGGAGTGTTGGTGTTGGAGGGGGGAGTGTTGGTGTTGGAGGGGGGAGTGTTGGAGGGGGGAGTGTTGGAGGTGGAGGGGGGAGTGTTGGGGGTGGAGGGGGGAGTGTTGGTGTTGGAGGGGGGAGTGTTGGTGGGGGGAGTGTTGGAGGTGGAGGGGGGAGTGTTGGGGGTGGAGGGGGGAGTGTTGGTGTTGGAGGGGGGAGTGTTGGTGGGGGGAGTGTTGGAGGTGGAGGGGGGAGTGTTGGGGGTGGAGGGGGGAGTGTTGGTGTTGGAGGGGGGAGTGTTGGTGTTGGAGGGGGGAGTGTTGGAGGGGGGAGTGTTGGAGGGGGGAGTGTTGGAGGGTGGAGTGTTGGAGGGGGGAGTGTTGGAGGGGGGAGTGTTGGAGGTGGAGGTGGGAGTGTTGGGGTTGGAGGGGAGCTGCTGTTTAGACACACTGTGTGTGTAAACAGAATCGGTCCTACAGTTGACCTCTGTGTGTAAACAGAATCGGTCCTATAGTTGACCTCTGTGCGTAAACAGAATCGGTCCTATAGTTGACCTCTGTGCGTAAACAGAATCGGTCCTACAGTTGACCTCTGTGTGTAAACAGAAGCGGTCCTACAGTTGACCTCTGTGTGTAAACAGAAGCGGTCCTACAGTTGACCTCTGTGTGTAAACAGAATCGGTCCTACAGTTGACCTCTGTGCGTAAACAGAATCGGTCCTACAGTTGACCTCTGTGTGTGTAAACAGAATCGGTCCTACAGTTGACCTCTGTGTGTAAACAGAAGCGGTCCTACAGTTGACCTCTGTGCGTAAACAGAATCGGTCCTACAGTTGACCTCTGTGCGTAAACAGAATCGGTCCTACAGTTGACCTCTGTGTGTGTAAACAGAATCGGTCCTACAGTTGACCTCTGTGTGTAAACAGAATCGGTCCTACAGTTGACCTCTGTGTGTAAACAGAAGCGGTCCTACAGTTGACCTCTGTGTGTAAACAGAAGCGGTCCTACAGTTGACCTCTGTGTGTAAACAGAAGCTCTCACCAACTGTGCCAATGCAACCTAGCAGTTGACCTTCCGTAATCTTATTTCGCTCTCACCAACCTAGCATGATAATACTGTTTACTCTCTCCCTCCTCCTCCCTCAATTTCCCTGAGAAGCTTGTGGGTTAGAATTGTTTTGCGGTAAGATTCTCACTGAAGCACAAAACAGAGAGTTGAAGGGGGAGAAGAAAGGATGAATTAGAGGGCGAAATGGTCCGTCTTATTAGAGGTCGACCTCTAGTCTGTATGGTGACTGGCTGCTGTGAGAGAGAGAACAGTTGTAAATACAAACCATGTTTATTTATTTTCCCTTTTGTACTTTAACTATTTACACATTGTTACAACATAACACAGGCAGTGTGGTCTTCTGGTCTCAGTGATGCTTAGCAACACAGACAGTGTGGTCTTCTGGTCCCAGTGATGCTTAGCAACACAGACAGTGTGGTCTTCTGGTCCCAGTGATGCTTAGCAACACAGACAGTGTGGTCTTCTGGTCCCAGTGATGCTTAGCAACACAGACTGTGTGGTCTTCTGGTCCCAGTGATGCTTAGCAACACAGACTGTGTGGTCTTCTGGTCCCAGTGATGCTTAGCAACACAGACAGTGTGGTCTTCTGGTCTCAGTGATGCTTAGCAACACAGACAGTGTGGTCTTCTGGTCTCAGTGATGCTTAGCAACACAGACAGTGTGGTCTTCTGGTCTCAGTGATGCTTAGCAACACAGACAGTGTGGTCTTCTGGTCCCAGTGATGCTTAGCAACACAGACAGTGTGGTCTTCTGGTCTCAGTGACGCTTATCAACACAGACTGTGTGGTCTTCTGGTCTCAGTGATGCTTAGCAACACAGACAGTGTGGTCTTCTGGTCCCAGTGATGCTTAGCAACACAGACAGTGTGGTCTTCTGGTCTCAGTGATGCTTAGCAACACAGACTGTGTGGTCTTCTGGTCTCAGTGATGCTTAGGCAACACAGACAGTGTGGTCTTCTGGTCTCAGTGATGCTTAGCAACACAGACAGTGTGGTCTTCTGGTCTCAGTGATGCTTAGCAACACAGACAGTGTGGTCTTCTGGTCTCAGTGATGCTTAGCAACACAGACAGTGTGGTCTTCTGGTCCCAGTGATGCTTAGCAACACAGACTGTGTGGTCTTCTGGTCTCAGTGATGCTTAGCAACACAGACTGTGTGGTCTTCTGGTCTCAGTGATGCTTAGCAACACAGACAGTGTGGTCTTCTGGTCTCAGTGATGCTTAGCAATACAGACCGTGTGGTCTTCTGGTCTCAGTGATGCTTAGCAACACAGACTGTGTGGTCTTCTGGTCCCAGTGATGCTTAGCAACACAGACTGTGTGGTCTTCTGGTCCCAGTGATGCTTAGCAACACAGTGTGGTCTTCTGGTCTCAGTGATGCTTAGCAACACAGACTGTGTGGTCTTCTGGTCTCAGTGATGCTTAGCAACACAGACAGTGTGGTCTTCTGGTCTCAGTGATGCTTAGCAACACAGACTGTGTGGTCTTCTGGTCTCAGTGATGCTTAGCAACACAGACAGTGTGGTCTTCTGGTCTCAGTGATGCTTAGCAACACAGACAGTGTGGTCTTCTGGTCTCAGTGATGCTTAGCAACACAGACAGTGTGGTCTTCTGGTCCCAGTGATGCTTAGCAACACAGACAGTGTGGCCTTCTGGTCTCAGTGATGCTTAGCAACACAGACAGTGTGGTCTTCTGGTCCCAGTGATGCTTAGCAACACAGACAGTGTGGTC
Source organism: Salvelinus alpinus (assembly GCF_045679555.1). Taxonomy (NCBI): domain Eukaryota; kingdom Metazoa; phylum Chordata; class Actinopteri; order Salmoniformes; family Salmonidae; genus Salvelinus; species Salvelinus alpinus. Next base: position 47,803,340 of record NC_092110.1, on the reverse strand, counting down.
TTCTGGTCTCAGTGATGCTTAGCAACACAGACAGTGTGGTCTTCTGGTCTCAGTGGTGCTTAGCAACACAGACTGTGTGGTTTTCTGGTCTCAGTGATCCTTAGCAACACAGACTGTGTGGTCTTCTGGTCTCAGTGATGCTTAGCAACACAGACAGTGTGGTCTTCTGGTCTCAGTGGTGCTTAGCAACACAGACTGTGTGGTTTTCTGGTCTCAGTGATGCTTAGCAACACAGACAGTGTGGCCTTCTGGTCTCAGTGATGCTTAGCAACACAGACAGTGTGGTCTTCTGGTCCCAGTGATGCTTAGCAACACAGACAGTGTGGTCTTCTGGTCTCAGTGATGCTTAGCAACACAGACAGTGTGGTCTTCTGGTCTCAGTGGTGCTTAGCAACACAGACTGTGTGGTTTTCTGGTCTCAGTGATCCTTAGCAACACAGACTGTGTGGTCTTCTGGTCTTAGTGATGCTTAGCAACACAGACAGTGTGGTCTTCTGGTCTCAGTGGTGCTTAGCAACACAGACTGTGTGGTTTTCTGGTCTCAGTGATGCTTAGCAACACAGACAGTGTGGTCTTCTGGTCCCAGTGATGCTTAGCAACACAGACTGTGTGGTCTTCTGGTCTCAGTGATGCTTAGCAACACAGACAGTGTGGTCTTCTGGTCTCAGTGATGCTTAGCAACACAGACTGTGTGGTCTTCTGGGGTCATTGATGCTTAGCAACACAGACAGTGTGGTCTTCTGGTCCCAGTGATGCTTAGCAACACAGACTGTGTGGTCTTCTGGTCCCAGTGATGCTTAGCAACACAGACTGTGTGGTCTTCTGGTCCCAGTGATGCTTAGCAACACAGACAGTGTGGTCTTCTGGTCTCATTGATGCTTAGCAACACAGACAGTGTGGTCTTCTGGTCCCAGTGATGCTTAGCAACACAGACAGTGTGGTCTTCTGGTCTCAGTGATGCTTAGCAACACAGACAGTGTGGTCTTCTGGTCCCAGTGATGCTTAGCAACACAGACAGTGTGGTCTTCTGGTCTCAGTGACGCTTAGCAACACAGACTGTGTGGTCTTCTGGTCTCAGTGATGCTTAGCAACACAGACAGTGTGGTCTTCTGGTCCCAGTGATGCTTAGCAACACAGACTGTGTGGTCTTCTGGTCTCAGTGATGCTTAGCAACACAGACAGTGTGGTCTTCTGGTCCCAGTGATGCTTAGCAACACAGACTGTGTGGTCTTCTGGTCTCAGTGATGCTTAGCAACACAGACAGTGTGGTCTTCTGGTCCCAGTGATGCTTAGCAACACAGACAGTGTGGTCTTCTGGTCTCAGTGACGCTTAGCAACACAGACTGTGTGGTCTTCTGGTCTCAGTGATGCTTAGCAACACAGACAGTGTGGTCTTCTGGTCCCAGTGATGCTTAGCAACACAGACTGTGTGGTCTTCTGGTCTCAGTGATGCTTAGCAACACAGACAGTGTGGTCTTCTGGTCCCAGTGATGCTTAGCAACACAGACTGTGTGGTCTTCTGGTCTCAGTGATGCTTAGCAACACAGACTGTGTGGTCTTCTGGTCTCAGTGATGCTTAGCAACACAGACAGTGTGGTCTTCTGGTCTCAGTGATGCTTAGCAATACAGACCGTGTGGTCTTCTGGTCTCAGTGATGCTTAGCAACACAGACTGTGTGGTCTTCTGGTCCCAGTGATGCTTAGCAACACAGACTGTGTGGTCTTCTGGTCCCAGTGATGCTTAGCAACACAGTGTGGTCTTCTGGTCTCAGTGATGCTTAGCAACACAGACTGTGTGGTCTTCTGGTCTCAGTGATGCTTAGCAACACAGACAGTGTGGTCTTCTGGTCTCAGTGATGCTTAGCAACACAGACTGTGTGGTCTTCTGGTCTCAGTGATGCTTAGCAACACAGACAGTGTGGTCTTCTGGTCTCAGTGATGCTTAGCAACACAGACAGTGTGGTCTTCTGGTCTCAGTGATGCTTAGCAACACAGACAGTGTGGTCTTCTGGTCCCAGTGATGCTTAGCAACACAGACAGTGTGGTCTTCTGGTCTCAGTGATGCTTAGCAACACAGACAGTGTGGTCTTCTGGTCCCAGTGATGCTTAGCAACACAGACTGTGTGGTCTTCTGGTCTCAGTGATGCTTAGCAACACAGACTGTGTGGTCTTCTGGTCTCAGTGATGCTTAGCAACACAGACAGTGTGGTCTTCTGGTCTCAGTGATGCTTAGCAATACAGACCGTGTGGTCTTCTGGTCTCAGTGATGCTTAGCAACACAGACTGTGTGGTCTTCTGGTCCCAGTGATGCTTAGCAACACAGACTGTGTGGTCTTCTGGTCCCAGTGATGCTTAGCAACACAGTGTGGTCTTCTGGTCTCAGTGATGCTTAGCAACACAGACTGTGTGGTCTTCTGGTCTCAGTGATGCTTAGCAACACAGACAGTGTGGTCTTCTGGTCTCAGTGATGCTTAGCAACACAGACTGTGTGGTCTTCTGGTCTCAGTGATGCTTAGCAACACAGACAGTGTGGTCTTCTGGTCTCAGTGATGCTTAGCAACACAGACAGTGTGGTCTTCTGGTCTCAGTGATGCTTAGCAACACAGACAGTGTGGTCTTCTGGTCCCAGTGATGCTTAGCAACACAGACAGTGTGGCCTTCTGGTCTCAGTGATGCTTAGCAACACAGACAGTGTGGTCTTCTGGTCCCAGTGATGCTTAGCAACACAGACAGTGTGGTCTTCTGGTCTCAGTGATGCTTAGCAACACAGACAGTGTGGTCTTCTGGTCTCAGTGGTGCTTAGCAACACAGACTGTGTGGTTTTCTGGTCTCAGTGATCCTTAGCAACACAGACTGTGTGGTCTTCTGGTCTCAGTGATGCTTAGCAACACAGACAGTGTGGTCTTCTGGTCTCAGTGGTGCTTAGCAACACAGACTGTGTGGTTTTCTGGTCTCAGTGATGCTTAGCAACACAGACAGTGTGGCCTTCTGGTCTCAGTGATGCTTAGCAACACAGACAGTGTGGTCTTCTGGTCCCAGTGATGCTTAGCAACACAGACAGTGTGGTCTTCTGGTCTCAGTGATGCTTAGCAACACAGACAGTGTGGTCTTCTGGTCTCAGTGGTGCTTAGCAACACAGACTGTGTGGTTTTCTGGTCTCAGTGATCCTTAGCAACACAGACTGTGTGGTCTTCTGGTCTTAGTGATGCTTAGCAACACAGACAGTGTGGTCTTCTGGTCTCAGTGGTGCTTAGCAACACAGACTGTGTGGTTTTCTGGTCTCAGTGATGCTTAGCAACACAGACAGTGTGGTCTTCTGGTCCCAGTGATGCTTAGCAACACAGACTGTGTGGTCTTCTGGTCTCAGTGATGCTTAGCAACACAGACAGTGTGGTCTTCTGGTCTCAGTGATGCTTAGCAACACAGACTGTGTGGTCTTCTGGGGTCATTGATGCTTAGCAACACAGACAGTGTGGTCTTCTGGTCCCAGTGATGCTTAGCAACACAGACTGTGTGGTCTTCTGGTCCCAGTGATGCTTAGCAACACAGACTGTGTGGTCTTCTGGTCCCAGTGATGCTTAGCAACACAGACAGTGTGGTCTTCTGGTCTCATTGATGCTTAGCAACACAGACAGTGTGGTCTTCTGGTCCCAGTGATGCTTAGCAACACAGACAGTGTGGTCTTCTGGTCTCAGTGATGCTTAGCAACACAGACAGTGTGGTCTTCTGGTCCCAGTGATGCTTAGCAACACAGACAGTGTGGTCTTCTGGTCTCAGTGACGCTTAGCAACACAGACTGTGTGGTCTTCTGGTCTCAGTGATGCTTAGCAACACAGACAGTGTGGTCTTCTGGTCCCAGTGATGCTTAGCAACACAGACTGTGTGGTCTTCTGGTCTCAGTGATGCTTAGCAACACAGACAGTGTGGTCTTCTGGTCCCAGTGATGCTTAGCAACACAGACTGTGTGGTCTTCTGGTCTCAGTGATGCTTAGCAACACAGACAGTGTGGTCTTCTGGTCCCAGTGATGCTTAGCAACACAGACAGTGTGGTCTTCTGGTCTCAGTGACGCTTAGCAACACAGACTGTGTGGTCTTCTGGTCTCAGTGATGCTTAGCAACACAGACAGTGTGGTCTTCTGGTCCCAGTGATGCTTAGCAACACAGACTGTGTGGTCTTCTGGTCTCAGTGATGCTTAGCAACACAGACAGTGTGGTCTTCTGGTCCCAGTGATGCTTAGCAACACAGACTGTGTGGTCTTCTGGTCTCAGTGATGCTTAGCAACACAGACTGTGTGGTCTTCTGGTCTCAGTGATGCTTAGCAACACAGACAGTGTGGTCTTCTGGTCTCAGTGATGCTTAGCAATACAGACCGTGTGGTCTTCTGGTCTCAGTGATGCTTAGCAACACAGACTGTGTGGTCTTCTGGTCCCAGTGATGCTTAGCAACACAGACTGTGTGGTCTTCTGGTCCCAGTGATGCTTAGCAACACAGTGTGGTCTTCTGGTCTCAGTGATGCTTAGCAACACAGACTGTGTGGTCTTCTGGTCTCAGTGATGCTTAGCAACACAGACAGTGTGGTCTTCTGGTCTCAGTGATGCTTAGCAACACAGACTGTGTGGTCTTCTGGTCTCAGTGATGCTTAGCAACACAGACAGTGTGGTCTTCTGGTCTCAGTGATGCTTAGCAACACAGACAGTGTGGTCTTCTGGTCTCAGTGATGCTTAGCAACACAGACAGTGTGGTCTTCTGGTCCCAGTGATGCTTAGCAACACAGACAGTGTGGTCTTCTGGTCTCAGTGATGCTTAGCAACACAGACAGTGTGGTCTTCTGGTCCCAGTGATGCTTAGCAACACAGACAGTGTGGTCTTCTGGTCTCAGTGATGCTTAGCAACACAGACAGTGTGGTCTTCTGGTCTCAGTGGTGCTTAGCAACACAGACTGTGTGGTTTTCTGGTCTCAGTGATGCTTAGCAACACAGACTGTGTGGTCTTCTGGTCTTAGTGATGCTTAGCAACACAGACTGTGTGGTCTTCTGGTCTCAGTGATGCTTAGCAACACAGACAGTGTGGTCTTCTGGTCTCAGTGATGCTTAGCAACACAGACAGTGTGGTCTTCTGGTCTCAGTGATGCTTAGCAACACAGACAGTGTGGTCTTCTGGTCCCAGTGATGCTTAGCAACACAGACAGTGTGGTCTTCTGGTCTCAGTGATGCTTAGCAACACAGACAGTGTGGTCTTCTGGTCCCAGTGATGCTTAGCAACACAGACAGTGTGGTCTTCTGGTCTCAGTGATGCTTAGCAACACAGACAGTGTGGTCTTCTGGTCCCAGTGATGCTTAGCAACACAGACAGTGTGGTCTTCTGGTCCCAGTGATGCTTAGCAACACAGACAGTGTGGTCTTCTGGTCCCAGTGATGCTTAGCAACACAGACTGTGTGGTCTTCTGGTCTCAGTGATGCTTAGCAACACAGACAGTGTGGTCTTCTGGTCCCAGTGATGCTTAGCAACACAGACTGTGTGGTCTTCTGGTCTCAGTGATGCTTAGCAACACAGACTGTGTGGTCTTCTGGTCTCAGTGATGCTTAGCAACACAGACAGTGTGGTCTTCTGGTCTCAGTGATGCTTAGCAATACAGACCGTGTGGTCTTCTGGTCTCAGTGATGCTTAGCAACACAGACTGTGTGGTCTTCTGGTCCCAGTGATGCTTAGCAACACAGACTGTGTGGTCTTCTGGTCCCAGTGATGCTTAGCAACACAGTGTGGTCTTCTGGTCTCAGTGATGCTTAGCAACACAGACTGTGTGGTCTTCTGGTCTCAGTGATGCTTAGCAACACAGACAGTGTGGTCTTCTGGTCTCAGTGATGCTTAGCAACACAGACTGTGTGGTCTTCTGGTCTCAGTGATGCTTAGCAACACAGACAGTGTGGTCTTCTGGTCTCAGTGATGCTTAGCAACACAGACAGTGTGGTCTTCTGGTCTCAGTGATGCTTAGCAACACAGACAGTGTGGTCTTCTGGTCCCAGTGATGCTTAGCAACACAGACAGTGTGGTCTTCTGGTCTCAGTGATGCTTAGCAACACAGACAGTGTGGTCTTCTGGTCCCAGTGATGCTTAGCAACACAGACAGTGTGGTCTTCTGGTCTCAGTGATGCTTAGCAACACAGACAGTGTGGTCTTCTGGTCTCAGTGGTGCTTAGCAACACAGACTGTGTGGTCTTCTGGTCTCAGTGATGCTTAGCAACACAGACTGTGTGGTCTTCTGGTCTCAGTGATGCTTAGCAACACAGACAGTGTTGTCTTCTGGTCTCAGTGATGCTTAGCAACACAGACAGTGTGGTCTTCTGGTCTCAGTGATGCTTAGCAACACAGACAGTGTGGTCTTCTGGTCTCAGTGATGCTTAGCAACACAGACAGTGTGGTCTTCTGGTCCCAGTGATGCTTAGCAACACAGACAGTGTGGTCTTCTGGTCTCAGTGATGCTTAGCAACACAGACAGTGTGGTCTTCTGGTCCCAGTGATGCTTAGCAACACAGACAGTGTGGTCTTCTGGTCTCAGTGATGCTTAGCAACACAGACAGTGTGGTCTTCTGGTCCCAGTGATGCTTAGCAACACAGACAGTGTGGTCTTCTGGTCCCAGTGATGCTTAGCAACACAGACAGTGTGGTCTTCTGGTCCCAGTGATGCTTAGCAACACAGACTGTGTGGTCTTCTGGTCTCAGTGATGCTTAGCAACACAGACAGTGTGGTCTTCTGGTCCCAGTGATGCTTAGCAACACAGACTGTGTGGTCTTCTGGTCTCAGTGATGCTTAGCAACACAGACTGTGTGGTCTTCTGGTCTCAGTGATGCTTAGCAACACAGACAGTGTGGTCTTCTGGTCTCAGTGATGCTTAGCAATACAGACCGTGTGGTCTTCTGGTCTCAGTGATGCTTAGCAACACAGACTGTGTGGTCTTCTGGTCCCAGTGATGCTTAGCAACACAGACTGTGTGGTCTTCTGGTCCCAGTGATGCTTAGCAACACAGTGTGGTCTTCTGGTCTCAGTGATGCTTAGCAACACAGACTGTGTGGTCTTCTGGTCTCAGTGATGCTTAGCAACACAGACAGTGTGGTCTTCTGGTCTCAGTGATGCTTAGCAACACAGACTGTGTGGTCTTCTGGTCTCAGTGATGCTTAGCAACACAGACAGTGTGGTCTTCTGGTCTCAGTGATGCTTAGCAACACAGACAGTGTGGTCTTCTGGTCTCAGTGATGCTTAGCAACACAGACAGTGTGGTCTTCTGGTCCCAGTGATGCTTAGCAACACAGACAGTGTGGTCTTCTGGTCTCAGTGATGCTTAGCAACACAGACAGTGTGGTCTTCTGGTCCCAGTGATGCTTAGCAACACAGACAGTGTGGTCTTCTGGTCTCAGTGATGCTTAGCAACACAGACAGTGTGGTCTTCTGGTCTCAGTGGTGCTTAGCAACACAGACTGTGTGGTTTTCTGGTCTCAGTGATGCTTAGCAACACAGACTGTGTGGTCTTCTGGTCTTAGTGATGCTTAGCAACACAGACTGTGTGGTCTTCTGGTCTCAGTGATGCTTAGCAACACAGACAGTGTGGTCTTCTGGTCTCAGTGATGCTTAGCAACACAGACAGTGTGGTCTTCTGGTCTCAGTGATGCTTAGCAACACAGACAGTGTGGTCTTCTGGTCCCAGTGATGCTTAGCAACACAGACAGTGTGGTCTTCTGGTCTCAGTGATGCTTAGCAACACAGACAGTGTGGTCTTCTGGTCCCAGTGATGCTTAGCAACACAGACAGTGTGGTCTTCTGGTCTCAGTGATGCTTAGCAACACAGACAGTGTGGTCTTCTGGTCCCAGTGATGCTTAGCAACACAGACAGTGTGGTCTTCTTGTCCCAGTGATGCTTAGCAACACAGACAGTGTGGTCTTCTGGTCTCAGTGATGCTTAGCAACACAGACAGTGTGGTCTTCTGGTCTCAGTGGTGCTTAGCAACACAGACTGTGTGGTTTTCTGGTCTCAGTGATGCTTAGCAACACAGACAGTGTGGTCTTCTGGTCCCAGTGATGCTTAGCAACACAGACTGTGTGGTCTTCTGGTCCCAGTGATGCTTAGCAACACAGACTGTGTGGTCTTCTGGTCCCAGTGATGCTTAGCAACACAGACTGTGTGGTCTTCTGGTCTCAGTGATGCTTAGCAACACAGACAGTGTGGTCTTCTGGTCTCAGTGATGCTTAGCAACACAGACAGTGTGGTCTTCTGGTCTCAGTGATGCTTAGCAACACAGACAGTGTGGTCTTCTGGTCCCAGTGATGCTTAGCAACACAGACAGTGTGGTCTTCTGGTCTCAGTGACGCTTAGCAACACAGACTGTGTGGTCTTCTGGTCTCAGTGATGCTTAGCAACACAGACAGTGTGGTCTTCTGGTCCCAGTGATGCTTAGCAACACAGACTGTGTGGTCTTCTGGTCCCAGTGATGCTTAGCAACACAGACAGTGTGGTCTTCTGGTCTCAGAGATGCTTAGCAACACAGACAGTGTGGTCTTCTGGTCCCAGTGTTGCTTAGCAACACAGACTGTGTGGTCTTCTGGTCTCAGTGATACTTAGCAACACAGACAGTGTGGTCTTCTGGTCCCAGTGATGCTTAGCAACACAGACTGTGTGGTCTTCTGGTCTCAGTGATGCTTAGCAACACAGACAGTGTGGTCTTCTGGTCTCAGTGATGCTTAGCAACACAGACAGTGTGGTCTTCTGGTCCCAGTGATGCTTAGCAACACAGACTGTGTGGTCTTCTGGTCTCAGTGATGCTTAGCAACACAGACAGTGTGGTCTTCTGGTCTTAGTGATGCTTAGCAACACAGACAGTGTGGTCTTCTGGTCTCAGTGATGCTTAGCAACACAGACTGTGTGGTCTTCTGGTCTCAGTGATGCTTAGCAACACAGACAGTGTGGTCTTCTGGTCCCAGTGATGCTTAGCAACACAGACTGTGTGGTCTTCTGGTCTCAGTGATGCTTAGCAACACAGACAGTGTGGTCTTCTGGTCCCAGTGATGCTTAGCAACACAGACTGTGTGGTCTTCTGGTCTCAGTGATGCTTAGCAACACAGACTGTGTGGTCTTCTGGTCTCAGTGATGCTTAGCAACACAGACAGTGTGGTCTTCTGGTCTCAGTGATGCTTAGCAATACAGACCGTGTGGTCTTCTGGTCTCAGTGATGCTTAGCAACACAGACTGTGTGGTCTTCTGGTCCCAGTGATGCTTAGCAACACAGACTGTGTGGTCTTCTGGTCCCAGTGATGCTTAGCAACACAGTGTGGTCTTCTGGTCTCAGTGATGCTTAGCAACACAGACTGTGTGGTCTTCTGGTCTCAGTGATGCTTAGCAACACAGACAGTGTGGTCTTCTGGTCCCAGTGATGCTTAGCAACACAGACTGTGTGGTCTTCTGGTCTCAGTGATGCTTAGCAACACAGACAGTGTGGTCTTCTGGTCCCAGTGATGCTTAGCAACACAGACTGTGTGGTCTTCTGGTCTCAGTGATGCTTAGCAACACAGACTGTGTGGTCTTCTGGTCTCAGTGATGCTTAGCAACACAGACAGTGTGGTCTTCTGGTCTCAGTGATGCTTAGCAATACAGACCGTGTGGTCTTCTGGTCTCAGTGATGCTTAGCAACACAGACTGTGTGGTCTTCTGGTCCCAGTGATGCTTAGCAACACAGACTGTGTGGTCTTCTGGTCCCAGTGATGCTTAGCAACACAGTGTGGTCTTCTGGTCTCAGTGATGCTTAGCAACACAGACAGTGTGGTCTTCTGGTCCCAGTGATGCTTAGCAACACAGACAGTGTGGTCTTCTGGTCCCAGTGATGCTTAGCAACACAGACTGTGTGGTCTTCTGGTCTCAGTGATGCTTAGCAACACAGACAGTGTGGTCTTCTGGTCCCAGTGATGCTTAGCAACACAGACTGTGTGGTCTTCTGGTCTCAGTGATGCTTAGCAACACAGACTGTGTGGTCTTCTGGTCTCAGTGATGCTTAGCAACACAGACAGTGTGGTCTTCTGGTCTCAGTGATGCTTAGCAATACAGACCGTGTGGTCTTCTGGTCTCAGTGATGCTTAGCAACACAGACTGTGTGGTCTTCTGGTCCCAGTGATGCTTAGCAACACAGACTGTGTGGTCTTCTGGTCCCAGTGATGCTTAGCAACACAGTGTGGTCTTCTGGTCTCAGTGATGCTTAGCAACACAGACTGTGTGGTCTTCTGGTCTCAGTGATGCTTAGCAACACAGACTGTGTGGTCTTCTGGTCTCAGTGATGCTTAGCAACACAGACAGTGTGGTCTTCTGGTCTCAGTGATGCTTAGCAACACAGACAGTGTGGTCTTCTGGTCTCAGTGATGCTTAGCAACACAGACAGTGTGGTCTTCTGGTCCCAGTGATGCTTAGCAACACAGACAGTGTGGTCTTCTGGTCTCAGTGATGCTTAGCAACACAGACAGTGTGGTCTTCTGGTCCCAGTGATGCTTAGCAACACAGACAGTGTGGTCTTCTGGTCTCAGTGATGCTTAGCAACACAGACAGTGTGGTCTTCTGGTCCCAGTGATGCTTAGCAACACAGACAGTGTGGTCTTCTGGTCCCAGTGATGCTTAGCAACACAGACAGTGTGGTCTTCTGGTCTCAGTGATGCTTAGCAACACAGACAGTGTGGTCTTCTGGTCTCAGTGATGCTTAGCAACACAGACAGTGTGGTCTTCTGGTCTCAGTGATGCTTAGCAACACAGACTGTGTGGTCTTCTGGTCTCAGTGATGCTTAGCAACACAGACAGTGTGGTCTTCTGGTCTCAGTGATGCTTAGCAATACAGACCGTGTGGTCTTCTGGTCTCAGTGATGCTTAGCAACACAGACTGTGTGGTCTTCTGGTCCCAGTGATGCTTAGCAACACAGACTGTGTGGTCTTCTGGTCCCAGTGATGCTTAGCAACACAGTGTGGTCTTCTGGTCTCAGTGATGCTTAGCAACACAGACTGTGTGGTCTTCTGGTCTCAGTGATGCTTAGCAACACAGACAGTGTGGTCTTCTGGTCCCAGTGATGCTTAGCAACACAGACTGTGTGGTCTTCTGGTCTCAGTGATGCTTAGCAACACAGACAGTGTGGTCTTCTGGTCCCAGTGATGCTTAGCAACACAGACTGTGTGGTCTTCTGGTCTCAGTGATGCTTAGCAACACAGACTGTGTGGTCTTCTGGTCTCAGTGATGCTTAGCAACACAGACAGTGTGGTCTTCTGGTCTCAGTGATGCTTAGCAATACAGACCGTGTGGTCTTCTGGTCTCAGTGATGCTTAGCAACACAGACTGTGTGGTCTTCTGGTCCCAGTGATGCTTAGCAACACAGACAGTGTGGTCTTCTGGTCTCAGTGGTGCTTAGCAACACAGTGTGGTCTTCTGGTCTCAGTGATGCTTAGCAACACAGACTGTGTGGTCTTCTGGTCTCAGTGATGCTTAGCAACACAGACAGTGTGGTCTTCTGGTCTCAGTGATGCTTAGCAACACAGACTGTGTGGTCTTCTGGTCTCAGTGATGCTTAGCAACACAGACAGTGTGGTCTTCTGGTCTCAGTGATGCTTAGCAACACAGACAGTGTGGTCTTCTGGTCTCAGTGATGCTTAGCAACACAGACAGTGTGGTCTTCTGGTCTCAGTGATGCTTAGCAACACAGACAGTGTGGTCTTCTGGTCTCAGTGATGCTTAGCAACACAGACAGTGTGGTCTTCTGGTCCCAGTGATGCTTAGCAACACAGACAGTGTGGTCTTCTGGTCTCAGTGATGCTTAGCAACACAGACAGTGTGGTCTTCTGGTCTCAGTGGTGCTTAGCAACACAGACTGTGTGGTTTTCTGGTCTCAGTGATGCTTAGCAACACAGACTGTGTGGTCTTCTGGTCTTAGTGATGCTTAGCAACACAGACTGTGTGGTCTTCTGGTCTCAGTGATGCTTAGCAACACAGACAGTGTGGTCTTCTGGTCTCAGTGATGCTTAGCAACACAGACAGTGTGGTCTTCTGGTCTCAGTGATGCTTAGCAACACAGACAGTGTGGTCTTCTGGTCCCAGTGATGCTTAGCAACACAGACAGTGTGGTCTTCTGGTCTCAGTGATGCTTAGCAACACAGACAGTGTGGTCTTCTGGTCCCAGTGATGCTTAGCAACACAGACAGTGTGGTCTTCTGGTCTCAGTGATGCTTAGCAACACAGACAGTGTGGTCTTCTGGTCCCAGTGATGCTTAGCAACACAGACAGTGTGGTCTTCTGGTCCCAGTGATGCTTAGCAACACAGACAGTGTGGTCTTCTGGTCTCAGTGATGCTTAGCAACACAGACAGTGTGGTCTTCTGGTCTCAGTGGTGCTTAGCAACACAGACTGTGTGGTTTTCTGGTCTCAGTGATGCTTAGCAACACAGACAGTGTGGTCTTCTGGTCCCAGTGATGCTTAGCAACACAGACAGTGTGGTCTTCTGGTCCCAGTGATGCTTAGCAACACAGACAGTGTGGTCTTCTGGTCCCAGTGATGCTTAGCAACACAGTGTGGTCTTCTGGTCCCAGTGATGCTTAGCAACACAGACAGTGTGGTCTTCTGGTCTCAGTGATGCTTAGCAACACAGACAGTGTGGTCTTCTGGTCTCAGTGATGCTTAGCAACACAGACTGTGTGGTCTTCTGGTCCCAGTGATGCTTAGCAACACAGACAGTGTGGTCTTCTGGTCCCAGTGATGCTTAGCAACACAGACAGTGTGGTCTTCTGGTCTCAGTGATGCTTAGCAACACAGACAGTGTGGTCTTCTGGTCTCAGTGGTGCTTAGCAACACAGACTGTGTGGTTTTCTGGTCTCAGTGATGCTTAGCAACACAGACAGTGTGGTCTTCTGGTCCCAGTGATGCTTAGCAACACAGACTGTGTGGTCTTCTGGTCTCAGTGATGCTTAGCAACACAGACAGTGTGGTCTTCTGGTCCCAGTGATGCTTAGCAACACAGACTGTGTGGTCTTCTGGTCTCAGTGATGCTTAGCAACACAGACAGTGTGGTCTTCTGGTCCCAGTGATGCTTAGCAACACAGACAGTGTGGTCTTCTGGTCTCATTGATGCTTAGCTTTCCAGTTTATAGATGTGTTTCTCTCTATTATATATGTAATAGTAATCAACCCTTTGGGGTAATGTATGACTTCCAGGCAACCGTCCCTGAAATTATATCGCATTTTGAAACATTTCAATGAGTAGAAATTAAGTTTCTCTGACAATATCCTGGTACTGGCCCAGACAATATCCTGGTACTGGCCCAGACAACATCCTGGTACTGGCCCAGACAATATCCTGGTACTGGCCCAGACAATATCCTGGTACTGGTCCAGACAATATCCTGGTACTGGCCCAGACAATATCCTGGTACTGGCCCAGACAATATCCTGGTACTGGCCCAGACAATATCCTGGTACTGGCCCAGACAATATCCTGGTACTGGTCCAGACAATATCCTGGTACTGGCCCAGACAATATCCTGGTGCTGGCCCAGACAATATCCTGGTGCTGGCCCAGACAATATCCTGGTATTGGCCCAGACAATATCCTGGTGCTGGCCCAGACAATATCCTGGTACTGGCCCAGACAATATCCTGGTGCTGGCCCAGACAATATCCTGGTACTGGCCCAGACAATATCCTGGTACTGGCCCAGACAATATCCTGGTACTGGCCCAGACAATATCCTGGTACTGGCCCAGACAATATCCTGGTGCTGGCCCAGACAATATCCTGGTTCTGGCCCAGACAATATCCTGGTACTGGTCCAGACAATATCCTGGTACTGGTCCAGACAATATCCTGGTACTGGCCCAGACAATATCCTGGTACTGGCCCAGACAATATCCTGGTACTGGCCCAGACAATATCCTGGTACTGGCCCAGACAATATCCTGGTACTGGCCCAGACAATATCCTGGTACTGAGAGAGAAAACTTTAGGAAAAGGTGTACGGTTCTTTTTTTAAACTTAAACGCAGCACCAGTTCCTGGTAAAGAACTGTCGGGTCGGTGTCCGGGCTGAGAATGAGAACTCTGGTGTGTGTGGAAGGATGTGTAAGGGAAGCAGTAACAATGGCTGCCTGCCTCCAGGGTTCCAGGTCTGACCTTCACCATCCCAAGGGACCATAGGTCAGGGGCGGGGGACACACTGGCTGGGGAGCTCTTTCCGCCTATTGATATAACTTACAGCAGCCAGTCATACTCTGGGTCCCAATGCCACCCTTTTCCCTACACTTTTGACCAAAAGTAGTGCACTAAAACAGGGAGGCATTTGGGATGTAGACAACAGTCCTTCAGCCAGTCATCTACAGGAGCAGCAGTGGCCCTTTGGCAGGATGACCTTTCCCCTGGCAGGAAGAGACAGGAAGAGGACGTCACCACTCACAACCTGCTGTTTCATGCTCTGCTCACTAACTCTGTTCTCTCTCTCCTGTCTCCCTCTCCGTCTCTCTAGTACCTCACTAACTCTGTTCTCTCTCTCCCCTGTCTCCCTCTCCGTCTCTCTAGTACCTCACTAACTCTGTTCTCTCTCTCCCCTGTCTCCCTCTCCGTCTCTCTAGTACCTCACTAACTCTGTTCTCTCTCTCCCCTGTCTCCCTCTCCGTCTCTCTAGTACCTCACTAACTCTGTTCTCTCTCTCCCCTGTCTCCCTCTCCGTCTCTCTAGTACCTCACTAACTCTGTTCTCTCTCTCCCCTGTCTCCCTCTCCGTCTCTCTAGTATCTCACTAACTCTGTTCTCTCTCTCCCCTGTCTCCCTCTCAGTCTCTCTAGTACCTCACTAACTCTGTTCTCTCTCTCCCCTGTCTCCCTCTCCGTCTCTCTAGTATCTCACTAACTCTGTTCTCTCTCTCTCTCCTGTCTCCGTCTCTCTAGTACCTCACTAACTCTGTTCTCTCTCTCCCCTGTCTCCCTCTCCGTCTCTCTAGTACCTCACTAACTCTGTTCTCTCTCTCCTGTCTCCCTCTCCGTCTCTCTAGTACCTCACTAACTCTGTTCTCTCTCTCCCCTGTCTCCCTCTCAGTCTCTCTAGTATCTCACTAACTCTGTTCTCTCTCTCCTGTCTCCGTCTCTCTAGTACCTCACTAACTCTGTTCTCTCTCTCCCCTGTCTCCCTCTCCGTCTCTCTAGTACCTCACTAACTCTGTTCTCTCTCTCCCCTGTCTCCCTCTCAGTCTCTCTAGTATCTCACTAACTCTGTTCTCTCTCTCTCCTGTCTCCGTCTCTCTAGTACCTCACTAACTCTGTTCTCTCTCTCCCCTGTCTCCCTCTCCGTCTCTCTAGTACCTCACTAACTCTGTTCTCTCTCTCCCCTGTCTCCCTCTCCGTCTCTCTAGTATCTCACTAACTCTGTTCTCTCTCTCCCCTGTCTCCCTCTCCGTCTCTCTAGTACCTCACTAACTCTGTTCTCTCTCTCCCCTGTCTCCCTCTCCGTCTCTCTAGTATCTCACTAACTCTGTTCTCTCTCTCCCCTGTCTCCCTCTCAGTCTCTCTAGTATCTCACTAACTCTGTTCTCTCTCTCCCCTGTCTCCCTCTCCGTCTCTCTAGTACCTCACTAACTCTGTTCTCTCTCTCCCCTGTCTCCCTCTCCGTCTCTCTAGTACCTCACTAACTCTGTTCTCTCTCTCCCCTGTCTCCCTCTCCGTCTCTCTAGTACCTCACTAACTCTGTTCTCTCTCTCCCCTGTCTCCCTCTCCGTCTCTCTAGTACCTCACTAACTCTGTTCTCTCTCTCCCCTGTCTCCCTCTCCGTCTCTCTAGTACCTCACTAACTCTGTTCTCTCTCTCCCCTGTCTCCCTCTCCGTCTCTCTAGTACCTCACTAACTCTGTTCTCTCTCTCCCCTGTCTCCCTCTCCGTCTCTCTAGTACCTCACTAACTCTGTTCTCTCTCTCCCCTGTCTCCCTCTCCGTCTCTCTAGTACCTCACTAACTCTGTTCTCTCTCTCCCCTGTCTCTCTCTCCGTCTCTCTAGTACCTCACTAACTCTGTTCTCTCTCTCCTGTCTCCCTCTCTGTCTCTCTAGTATCTCACTAACTCTGTTCTCTCTCTCCTGTCTCCGTCTCTCTAGTACCTCACTAACTCTGTTCTCTCTCTCCCCTGTCTCCCTCTCCGTCTCTCTAGTACCTCACTAACTCTGTTCTCTCTCTCCCCTGTCTCCCTCTCCGTCTCTCTAGTACCTCACTAACTCTGTTCTCTCTCTCCCCTGTCTCCCTCTCTGTCTCTCTAGTATCTCACTAACTCTGTTCTCTCTCTCCTGTCTCCGTCTCTCTAGTACCTCACTAACTCTGTTCTCTCTCCCCTGTCTCCCTCTCCGTCTCTCTAGTATTCAATTCAATTCAATTCAATTCAAGGGGCTTTATTGGCATGGGAAACATGTGTTAACATTGCCAAAGCAAGTGAGGTAGGTAATATACAAAAGTCAAATAAACAATAAAAATGAACAGTAAACATTACACATACAGAAGTTTCAAAACAATAAAGACATTACAAATGTCATATTATATATATGCAGTGTTGTAACAATGTACAAATGGTTAAAGCACACAAGTTAAAATAAATAAACATAAATATGGGTTGTATTTACAATGGTGTTTGTTCTTCACTGGTTGCCCTTTTCTTGTGGCAACAGGTCACAAATCTTGCTGCTGTGATGGCACACTGTGGAATTTCACCCAGTAGATATGGGAGTTTATCAAAATTGGATTTGTTTTCGAATTCTTTGTGGATCTGTGTAATCTGAGGGAAATATGTCTCTCTAATATGGTCATACATTGGGCAGGAGGTTAGGAAGTGCAGCTCAGTTTCCACCTCATTTTGTGGGCAGTGAGCACATAGCCTGTCTTCTCTTGAGAGCCATGTCTGCCTACGGCGGCCTTTCTCAATAGCAAGGCTATGCTCACTGAGTCTGTACATAGTCAAAGCTTTCCTTAAGTTTGGGTCAGTCACAGTGGTCAGGTATTCTGCCACTGTATACTCTCTGTTTAGGGCCAAATAGCATTCTAGTTTGCTCTGTTTTTTTGTTAATTCTTTCCAATGTGTCAAGTAATTATCTTTTTGTTTTCTCATGATTTGGTTGGGTCTAATTGTGCTGTTGTCCTGGGGCTCTGTGGGGTGTGTTTGTGTTTGTGAACAGAGCCCCAGGACCAGCTTGCTTAGGGGACTCTTCTCCAGGTTCATCTCTCTGTAGGTGATGGCTTTGTTATGGAAGGTTTGGGAATCGCTTCCTTTTAGGTGGTTGTAGAATATAACGGCTCTTTTCTGGATTTTGATAATTAGTGGGTATCGGCCTAATTCTGCTCTGCATGCATTATTTGGTGTTCTACGTTGTACACGGAGGATATTTTTGCAGAATTCTGCATGCAGAGTCTCAATTTGGTGTTTGTCCCATTTTGTGAAATCTTGGTTGGTGAGCGGACCCCAGACCTCACAACCATAAAGGGCAATGGGCTCTATGACTGATTCAAGTATTTTTAGCCAGATCCTAATTGGTATGTTGAAATTTATGTTCCTTTTGATGGCATAGAAGGCCCTTCTTGCCTTGTCTCTCAGATCGTTCACAGCTTTGTGGAAGTTACCTGTGGTGCTGATGTTTAGGCCGAGGTATGTATAGTTTTTTGTGTGCTCTAGGGCAACGGTGTCTAGATGGAATTTGTGGTCCTGGTGACTGGACCTTTTTTGGAACACCATTATTTTGGTCTTACTGAGATTTACTGTCAGGGCCCAGGTCTGACAGAATCTGTGCAGAAGATCTAGGTGCTGCTGTAGGTCTCTAGTATCTCACTAACTCTGTTCTCTCTCTCCCCTGTCTCCCTCTCCGTCTCTCTAGTACCTCACTAACTCTGTTCTCTCTCTCCCCTGTCTCCCTCTCCGTCTCTTTAGTACCTCACTAACTCTGTTCTCTCTCTCCCCTGTCTCCCTCTCCGTCTCTCTAGTACCTCACTAACTCTGTTCTCTCTCTCCCCTGTCTCCCTCTCCGTCTCTCTAGTACCTCACTAACTCTGTTCTCTCTCTCCCCTGTCTCCCTCTCTGTCTCTCTAGTACCTCACTAACTCTGTTCTCTCTCTCCCCTGTCTCCCTCTCCGTCTCTCTAGTACCTCACTAACTCTGTTCTCTCTCTCTCCTGTCACCCTCTCCGTCTCTCTAGTACCTCACTAACTCTGTTCTCTCTCTCTCCTGTCTCCCTCTCCGTCTCTCTAGTACCTCACTAACTCTGTTCTCTCTCTCCTGTCTCCCTCTCTGTCTCTCTAGTATCTCACTAACTCTGTTCTCTCTCTCCTGTCTCCGTCTCTCTAGTACCTCACTAACTCTGTTCTCTCTCTCCTGTCTCCCTCTCTGTCTCTCTAGTATCTCACTAACTCTGTTCTCTCTCTCCTGTCTCCGTCTCTCTAGTACCTCACTAACTCTGTTCTCTCTCTCCTGTCTCCCTCTCTGTCTCTCTAGTATCTCACTAACTCTGTTCTCTCTCTCCTGTCTCCGTCTCTCTAGTACCTCACTAACTCTGTTCTCTCTCTCCTGTCTCCCTCTCCGTCTCTCTAGTATCTCACTAACTCTGTTCTCTCTCTCCTGTCTCCGTCTCTCTAGTACCTCACTAACTCTGTTCTCTCTCTCCCCTGTCTCCCTCTCCGTCTCTCTAGTACCTCACTAACTCTGTTCTCTCTCTCCCCTGTCTCCCTCTCCGTCTCTCTAGTACCTCACTAACTCTGTTCTCTCTCTCTCCTGTCTCCGTCTCTCTAGTACCTCACTAACTCTGTTCTCTATCCCCTGTCTCCCTCTCCGTCTCTCTAGTATCTCACTAACTCTGTTCTCTCTCTCTCCTGTCTCCCTCTCCGTCTCTCTAGTACCTCACTAACTCTGTTCTCTCTCTCCCCTGTCTCCCTCTCCGTCTCTCTAGTACCTCACTAACTCTGTTCTCTCTCTCTCCTGTCTCCGTCTCTCTAGTACCTCACTAACTCTGTTCTCTATCCCCTGTCTCCCTCTCTGTCTCTCTAGTACCTCACTAACTCTGTTCTCTCTCTCTCTCCTGTCTCCCTCTCCGTCTCTCTAGTACCTCACTAACTCTGTTCTCTCTCTCTCCTGTCTCCGTCTCTCTAGTACCTCACTAACTCTGTTCTCTCTCTCTCCTGTCTCCCTCTCCGTCTCTCTAGTACCTCACTAACTCTGTTCTCTCTCTCCCCTGTCTCCCTCTCTGTCTCTCTAGTACCTCACTAACTCTGTTCTCTCTCTCCCCTGTCTCCCTCTCCGTCTCTCTAGTACCTCACTAACTCTGTTCTCTCTCTCTCCTGTCACCCTCTCCGTCTCTCTAGTACCTCACTAACTCTGTTCTCTCTCTCTCCTGTCTCCCTCTCCGTCTCTCTAGTACCTCACTAACTCTGTTCTCTCTCTCCTGTCTCCCTCTCTGTCTCTCTAGTATCTCACTAACTCTGTTCTCTCTCTCCTGTCTCCGTCTCTCTAGTACCTCACTAACTCTGTTCTCTCTCTCCTGTCTCCCTCTCCGTCTCTCTAGTATCTCACTAACTCTGTTCTCTCTCTCCTGTCTCCGTCTCTCTAGTACCTCACTAACTCTGTTCTCTCTCTCCCCTGTCTCCCTCTCCGTCTCTCTAGTACCTCACTAACTCTGTTCTCTCTCTCCCCTGTCTCCCTCTCCGTCTCTCTAGTACCTCACTAACTCTGTTCTCTCTCTCTCCTGTCTCCGTCTCTCTAGTACCTCACTAACTCTGTTCTCTATCCCCTGTCTCCCTCTCCGTCTCTCTAGTATCTCACTAACTCTGTTCTCTCTCTCTCCTGTCTCCCTCTCCGTCTCTCTAGTACCTCACTAACTCTGTTCTCTCTCTCCCCTGTCTCCCTCTCCGTCTCTCTAGTACCTCACTAACTCTGTTCTCTCTCTCCCCTGTCTCCCTCTCCGTCTCTCTAGTACCTCACTAACTCTGTTCTCTCTCTCCCCTGTCTCCCTCTCCGTCTCTCTAGTACCTCACTAACTCTGTTCTCTCTCTCCCCTGTCTCCCTCTCCGTCTCTCTAGTACCTCACTAACTCTGTTCTCTCTCTCCCCTGTCTCCCTCTCCGTCTCTCTAGTACCTCACTAACTCTGTTCTCTCTCTCTCCTGTCTCCCTCTCGTCTCTCTAGTACCTCACTAACTCTGTTCTCTCTCTCCCCTGTCTCCCTCTCCGTCTCTCTAGTACCTCACTAACTCTGTTCTCTCTCTCCCCTGTCTCCCTCTCCGTCTCTCTAGTACCTCACTAACTCTGTTCTCTCTCTCTCCTGTCTCCCTCTCCGTCTCTCTAGTACCTCACTAACTCTGTTCTCTCTCTCCCCTGTCTCCCTCTCTGTCTCTCTAGTACCTCACTAACTCTGTTCTCTCTCTCCCCTGTCTCCCTCTCCGTCTCTCTAGTACCTCACTAACTCTGTTCTCTCTCTCTCCTGTCTCCCTCTCGTCTCTCTAGTACCTCACTAACTCTGTTCTCTCTCTCTCCTGTCTCCTCTCTCCGTCTCTCTAGTACCTCACTAACTCTGTTCTCTCTCTCCCCTGTCTCCCTCTCCGTCTCTCTAGTACCTCACTAACTCTGTTCTCTCTCTCTCCTGTCTCCGTCTCTCTAGTACCTCACTAACTCTGTTCTCTCTCTCTCCTGTCTCCCTCTCCGTCTCTCTAGTACCTCACTAACTCTGTTCTCTCTCTCCCCTGTCTCCCTCTCCGTCTCTCTAGTACCTCACTAACTCTGTTCTCTCTCTCCCCTGTCTCCCTCTCCGTCTCTCTAGTACCTCACTAACTCTGTTCTCTCTCTCCCCTGTCTCCCTCTCCGTCTCTCTAGTACCTCACTAACTCTGTTCTCTCTCTCCCCTGTCTCCCTCTCCGTCTCTCTAGTACCTCACTAACTCTGTTCTCTCTCTCTCCTGTCACCCTCTCCGTCTCTCTAGTACCTCACTAACTCTGTTCTCTCTCTCTCCTGTCTCCCTCTCCGTCTCTCTAGTACCTCACTAACTCTGTTCTCTCTCTCCTGTCTCCCTCTCCGTCTCTCTAGTACCTCACTAACTCTGTTCTCTCTCTCCTGTCTCCCTCTCCGTCTCTCTAGTACCTCACTAACTCTGTTCTCTCTCTCTCCTGTCTCCCTCTCCGTCTCTCTAGTACCTCACTAACTCTGTTCTCTCTCTCTCCTGTCTCCCTCTCCGTCTCTCTAGTACCTCACTAACTCTGTTCTCTCTCTCTCCTGTCTCCCTCTCCGTCTCTCTAGTACCTCACTAACTCTGTTCTCTCTCTCCCCTGTCTCCCTCTCCGTCTCTCTAGTACCTCACTAACTCTGTTCTCTCTCTCCCCTGTCTCCCTCTCCGTCTCTCTAGTACCTCACTAACTCTGTTCTCTCTCTCCTTTCTCCGTCTCTCTAGTACCTCACTAACTCTGTTCTCTCTCTCTCCTGTCTCCCTCTCTGTCTCTCTAGTACCTCACTAACTCTGTTCTCTCTCTCCCCTGTCTCCCTCTCCGTCTCTCTAGTACCTCACTAACTCTGTTCTCTCTCTCTCCTGTCTCCCTCTCTGTCTCTCTAGTACCTCACTAACTCTGTTCTCTCTCTCCCCTGTCTCCCTCTCCGTCTCTCTAGTACCTCACTAACTCTGTTCTCTCTCTCTCCTGTCTCCCTCTCGTCTCTCTAGTACCTCACTAACTCTGTTCTCTCTCTCTCCTGTCTCCCTCTCCGTCTCTCTAGTACCTCACTAACTCTGTTCTCTCTCTCCTGTCTCCCTCTCCGTCTCTCTAGTACCCCACTAACTCTGTTATCTCTCTCTCCTGTCTCCCTCTCCGTCTCTCTAGTACCTCACTAACTCTGTTCTCTCTCTCCCCTGTCTCCCTCTCCGTCTCTCTAGTACCTCACTAACTCTGTTCTCTCTCTCTCCTGTCTCCCTCTCGTCTCTCTAGTACCTCACTAACTCTGTTCTCTCTCTCTCCTGTCTCCCTCTCCGTCTCTCTAGTACCTCACTAACTCTGTTCTCTCTCTCCTGTCTCCCTCTCCGTCTCTCTAGTACCTCACTAACTCTGTTCTCTCTCTCCTGTCTCCGTCTCTCTAGTACCTCACTAACTCTGTTCTCTCTCTCCTGTCTCCCTCTCCGTCTCTCTAGTACCTCACTAACTCTGTTCTCTCTCCCCTGTCTCCCTCTCTGTCTCTCTAGTACCTCACTAACTCTGTTCTCTCTCTCCTGTCTCCGTCTCTCTAGTACCTCACTAACTCTGTTCTCTCTCTCCTGTCTCCCTCTCCGTCTCTCTAGTACCTCACTAACTCTGTTCTCTCTCTCCTGTCTCCCTCTCCGTCTCTCTAGTACCTCACTAACTCTGTTCTCTCTCTCCCCTGTCTCCCTCTCCGTCTCTCTAGTACCTCACTAACTCTGTTCTCTCTCTCCTGTCTCCCTCTCGTCTCTCTAGTACCTCACTAACTCTGTTCTCTCTCTCTCCTGTCTCCCTCTCCGTCTCTCTAGTACCTCACTAACTCTGTTCTCTCTCTCCCCTGTCACCGTCTCTCTAGTACCTCACTAACTCTGTTCTCTCTCTCCCCTGTCTCCCTCTCCGTCTCTCTAGTACCTCACTAACTCTGTTCTCTCTCTCCCTTGTCTCCCTCTCCGTCTCTCTAGTACCTCACTAACTCTGTTCTCTCTCTCCCCTGTCTCCCTCTCCGTCTCTCTAGTACCTCACTAACTCTGTTCTCTCTCTCTCCTGTCTCCCTCTCCGTCTCTCTAGTACCTCACTAACTCTGTTCTCTCTCTCCCCTGTCTCCCTCTCCGTCTCTCTAGTACCTCACTAACTCTGTTCTCTCTCTCTCCTGTCTCCCTCTCCGTCTCTCTAGTACCTCACTAACTCTGTTCTCTCTCTCCCCTGTCTCCCTCTCCGTCTCTCTAGTACCTCACTAACTCTGTTCTCTCTCTCCCCTGTCTCCGTCTCTCTAGTACCTCACTAACTCTGTTCTCTCTCTCTCCTGTCTCCCTCTCTGTCTCTCTAGTACCTCACTAACTCTGTTCTCTCTCTCCCCTGTCTCCCTCTCCGTCTCTCTAGTACCTCACTAACTCTGTTCTCTCTCTCTCCTGTCTCCCTCTCTGTCTCTCTAGTACCTCACTAACTCTGTTCTCTCTCTCCCCTGTCTCCCTCTCCGTCTCTCTAGTACCTCACTAACTCTGTTCTCTCTCTCTCCTGTCTCCCTCTCGTCTCTCTAGTACCTCACTAACTCTGTTCTCTCTCTCTCCTGTCTCCCTCTCCGTCTCTCTAGTACCTCACTAACTCTGTTCTCTCTCTCCTGTCTCCCTCTCCGTCTCTCTAGTACCCCACTAACTCTGTTATCTCTCTCTCCTGTCTCCCTCTCCGTCTCTCTAGTACCTCACTAACTCTGTTCTCTCTCTCCCCTGTCTCCCTCTCCGTCTCTCTAGTACCTCACTAACTCTGTTCTCTCTCTCCCCTGTCTCCCTCTCCGTCTCTCTAGTACCTCACTAACTCTGTTCTCTCTCTCTCCTGTCTCCCTCTCGTCTCTCTAGTACCTCACTAACTCTGTTCTCTCTCTCTCCTGTCTCCCTCTCCGTCTCTCTAGTACCTCACTAACTCTGTTCTCTCTCTCCTGTCTCCCTCTCCGTCTCTCTAGTACCTCACTAACTCTGTTCTCTCTCTCCTGTCTCCGTCTCTCTAGTACCTCACTAACTCTGTTCTCTCTCTCCTGTCTCCCTCTCCGTCTCTCTAGTACCTCACTAACTCTGTTCTCTCTCTCCCCTGTCTCCCTCTCAGTCTCTCTAGTACCTCACTAACTCTGTTCTCTCTCTCCCCTGTCTCCCTCTCTGTCTCTCTAGTACCTCACTAACTCTGTTCTCTCTCTCCTGTCTCCGTCTCTCTAGTACCTCACTAACTCTGTTTTCTCTCTCCTGTCTCCCTCTCCGTCTCTCTAGTACCTCACTAACTCTGTTCTCTCTCTCCTGTCTCCCTCTCCGTCTCTCTAGTACCTCACTAACTCTGTTCTCTCTCTCCCCTGTCTCCCTCTCCGTCTCTCTAGTACCTCACTAACTCTGTTCTCTCTCTCTCCTGTCTCCCTCTCGTCTCTCTAGTACCTCACTAACTCTGTTCTCTCTCTCTCCTGTCTCCCTCTCCGTCTCTCTAGTACCTCACTAACTCTGTTCTCTCTCCCCTGTCTCCCTCTCCGTCTCTCTAGTACCTCACTAACTCTGTTCTCTCTCTCCCTTGTCACCGTCTCTCTAGTACCTCACTAACTCTGTTCTCTCTCTCCCCTGTCTCCCTCTCTGTCTCTCTAGTACCTCACTAACTCTGTTCTCTCTCTCCTGTCTCCCTCTCCGTCTCTCTAGTACCTCACTAACTCTGTTCTCTCTCTCCCCTGTCTCCCTCTCCGTCTCTCTAGTACCTCACTAACTCTGTTCTCTCTCTCCCCTGTCTCCCTCTCCGTCTCTCTAGTACCTCACTAACTCTGTTCTCTCTCTCCTGTCTCCCTCTCCGTCTCTCTAGTACCTCACTAACTCTGTTCTCTCTCTCCCCTGTCTCCCTCTCCGTCTCTCTAGTACCTCACTAACTCTGTTCTCTCTCTCCCCTGTCTCCCTCTCTGTCTCTCTAGTACCTCACTAACTCTGTTCTCTCTCTCTCCTGTCTCCGTCTCTCTAGTACCTCACTAACTCTGTTCTCTCTCTCTCCTGTCTCCCTCTCCGTCTCTCTAGTACCTCACTAACTCTGTTCTCTCTCTCCCCTGTCTCCCTCTCTGTCTCTCTAGTACCTCACTAACTCTGTTCTCTCTCTCCCCTGTCTCCCTCTCCTTCTCTCTAGTACCTCACTAACTCTGTTCTCTCTCTCCCCTGTCTCCCTCTCTCTAGTACCTCACTAACTCTGTTCTCTCTCTCTCCTGTCTCCGTCTCCGTCTCTCTAGTACCTCACTAACTCTGTTCTCTCTCTCCCCTGTCTCCCTCTCCGTCTCTCTAGTACCTCACTAACTCTGTTCTCTCTCTCCCCTGTCTCCCTCTCCGTCTCTCCAGTACCTCACTAACTCTGTTCTCTCTCTCCCCTGTCTCCCTCTCCGTCTCTCTAGTACCTCACTAACTCTGTTCTCTCTCTCCCCTGTCTCCCTCTCCGTCTCTCTAGTACCTCACTAACTCTGTTCTCTCTCTCTCCCCTGTCTCCCTCTCCGTCTCTCTAGTACCTCACTAACTCTGTTCTCTCTCTCCTGTCTCCGTCTCTCTAGTACCTCACTAACTCTGTTCTCTCTCTCTCCCCTGTCTCCCTCTCCGTCTCTCTAGTACCTCACTAACTCTGTTCTCTCTCTCCTGTCTCCCTCTCCGTCTCTCTAGTACCTCACTAACTCTGTTCTCTCTCTCTCCCCTGTCTCCCTCTCCGTCTCTCTAGTACCTCACTAACTCTGTTCTCTCTCTCTCCTGTCTCCGTCTCCGTCTCTCTAGTACCTCACTAACTCTGTTCTCTCTCTCTCCCCTGTCTCCCTCTCCGTCTCTCTAGTACCTCACTAACTCTGTTCTCTCTCTCTCCCTGTCTCTCTCTCCGTCTCTCTAGTACCTCACTAACTCTGTTCTCTCTCTCTCCCCTGTCTCTCTCTCCGTCTCTCTAGTACCTCACTAACTCTGTTCTCTCTCTCCCCTGTCTCTCTCTCCGTCTCTCTAGTACCTCACTAACTCTGTTCTCTCTCTCCTGTCTCCCTCTCCGTCTCTCTAGTACCTCACTAACTCTGTTCTCTCTCTCTCCCCTGTCTCCCTCTCCGTCTCTCTAGTACCTCACTAACTCTGTTCTCTCTCTCCCCTGTCTCCCTCTCCGTCTCTCTAGTATCTCACTAACTCTGTTCTCTCTCTCCCCTGTCTCCCTCTCCGTCTCTCTAGTACCTCACTAACTCTGTTCTCTCTCTCCCCTGTCTCCCTCTCCGTCTCTCTAGTACCTCACTAACTCTGTTCTCTCTCTCTCCCCTGTCTCCCTCTCCATCTCTCTAGTACCTCACTAACTCTGTTCTCTCTCTCCTGTCTCCGTCTCTCTAGTACCTCACTAACTCTGTTCTCTCTCTCCCCTGTCTCCCTCTCCGTCTCTCTAGTACCTCACTAACTCTGTTCTCTCTCTTTCCCCTGTCTCCCTCTCCGTCTCTCTAGTACCTCACTAACTCTGTTCTCTCTCTCTCCCCTGTCTCCCTCTCCGTCTCTCTAGTACCTCACTAACTCTGTTCTCTCTCTCTCCCCTGTCTCTCTCTCCGTCTCTCTAGTACCTCACTAACTCTGTTCTCTCTCTCTCCCCTGTCTCTCTCTCCGTCTCTCTAGTACCTCACTAACTCTGTTCTCTCTCTCTCCCCTGTCTCCCTCTCAGTCTCTCTAGTACCTCACTAACTCTGTTCTCTCTCTCCCCTGTCTCCCTCTCCGTCTCTCTAGTACCTCACTAACTCTGTTCTCTCTCTCCCCTGTCTCCCTCTCCGTCTCTCTAGTATCTCACTAACTCTGTTCTCTCTCTCCCCTGTCTCCCTCTCTGTCTCTCTAGTATCTCACTAACTCTGTTCTCTCTCTCCCCTGTCTCCCTCTCCGTCTCTCCAGTACCTCACTAACTCTGTTCTCCCTCTCCGTCTCTCTAGGACCTCACTAACTCTGTTCTCTCTCTCTCCTGTCTCCCTCTCCGTCTCTCTAGTACCTCACTAACTCTGTTCTCTCTCTCCCCTGTCTCCCTCTCCGTCTCTCTAGTACCTCACTAACTCTGTTCTCTCTCTCTCCCCTGTCTCCCTCTCCGTCTCTCTAGTACCTCACTAACTCTGTTCTCTCTCTCTCCCTGTCTCTCTCTCCGTCTCTCTAGTACCTCACTAACTCTGTTCTCTCTCTCTCCCCTGTCTCTCTCTCCGTCTCTCTAGTACCTCACTAACTCTGTTCTCTCTCTCTCCCCTGTCTCCCTCTCCGTCTCTCTAGTACCTCACTAACTCTGTTCTCTCTCTCCCCTGTCTCCCTCTCCGTCTCTCTAGTATCTCACTAACTCTGTTCTCTCTCTCCCCTGTCTCCCTCTCCGTCTCTCTAGTACCTCACTAACTCTGTTCTCTCTCTCCCCTGTCTCCCTCTCCGTCTCTCTAGTACCTCACTAACTCTGTTCTCTCTCTCTCCCCTGTCTCCCTCTCCATCTCTCTAGTACCTCACTAACTCTGTTCTCTCTCTCCTGTCTCCGTCTCTCTAGTACCTCACTAACTCTGTTCTCTCTCTCCCCTGTCTCCCTCTCCGTCTCTCTAGTACCTCACTAACTCTGTTCTCTCTCTTTCCCCTGTCTCCCTCTCCGTCTCTCTAGTACCTCACTAACTCTGTTCTCTCTCTCTCCCCTGTCTCCCTCTCCGTCTCTCTAGTACCTCACTAACTCTGTTCTCTCTCTCTCCCCTGTCTCTCTCTCCGTCTCTCTAGTACCTCACTAACTCTGTTCTCTCTCTCTCCCCTGTCTCTCTCTCCGTCTCTCTAGTACCTCACTAACTCTGTTCTCTCTCTCTCCCCTGTCTCCCTCTCAGTCTCTCTAGTACCTCACTAACTCTGTTCTCTCTCTCCCCTGTCTCCCTCTCCGTCTCTCTAGTACCTCACTAACTCTGTTCTCTCTCTCCCCTGTCTCCCTCTCCGTCTCTCTAGTATCTCACTAACTCTGTTCTCTCTCTCCCCTGTCTCCCTCTCTGTCTCTCTAGTATCTCACTAACTCTGTTCTCTCTCTCCCCTGTCTCCCTCTCCGTCTCTCCAGTACCTCACTAACTCTGTTCTCCCTCTCCGTCTCTCTAGGACCTCACTAACTCTGTTCTCTCTCTCTCCTGTCTCCCTCTCCGTCTCTCTAGTACCTCACTAACTCTGTTCTCTCTCTCCCCTGTCTCCCTCTCCGTCTCTCTAGTACCTCACTAACTCTGTTCTCTCTCTCCCCTGTCTCCCTCTCCGTCTCTCTAGTACCTCACTAACTCTGTTCTCTCTCTCCCCTGTCTCCCTCTCCGTCTCTCTAGTACCTCACTAACTCTGTTCTCTCTCTCCCCTGTCTCCCTCTCCGTCTCTCTAGGACCTCACTAACTCTGTTCTCTCTCTCTCCTGTCTCCCTCTCCGTCTCTCTAGTACCTCACTAACTCTGTTCTCTCTCTCCCCTGTCTCCCTCTCCGTCTCTCTAGTACCTCACTAACTCTGTTCTCTCTCTCCCCTGTCTCCCTCTCGTCTCTCTAGTACCTCACTAACTCTGTTCTCTCTCTCTCCTGTCTCCCTCTCCGTCTCTCTAGTACCTCACTAACTCTGTTCTCTCTCTCTCCCCTGTCTCCCTCTCCGTCTCTCTAGTACCTCACTAACTCTGTTCTCTCTCTCTCCTGTCTCCCTCTCCGTCTCTCTAGTACCTCACTAACTCTGTTCTCTCTCCCCTGTCTCCCTCTCCGTCTCTCTAGTACCTCACTAACTCTGTTCTCTCTCTCCCCTGTCTCCCTCTCCGTCTCTCTAGTACCTCACTAACTCTGTTCTCTCTCTCTCCTGTCTCCCTCTCCGTCTCTCTAGTACCTCACTAACTCTGTTCTCTCTCTCCCCTGTCTCCCTCTCCGTCTCTCTAGTACCTCACTAACTCTGTTCTCTCTCTCTCCCCTGTCTCCCTCTCCGTCTCTCTAGTACCTCACTAACTCTGTTCTCTCTCTCTCCTGTCTCCCTCTCCGTCTCTCTAGTACCTCACTAACTCTGTTCTCTCTCTCCCCTGTCTCCCTCTCCGTCTCTCTAGTACCTCACTAACTCTGTTCTCTCTCCCCTGTCTCCCTCTCCGTCTCTCTAGTACCTCACTAACTCTGTTCTCTCTCTCCCGTCTCCGTCTCTCTAGTACCTCACTAACTCTGTTCTCTCTCTCCCCTGTCTCCCTCTCCGTCTCTCTAGTACCTCACTAACTCTGTTCTCTCTCTCTCCTGTCTCCTCTCTCCGTCTCTCTAGTACCTCACTAACTCTGTTCTCTCTCTCCCCTGTCTCCCTCTCCGTCTCTCTAGTACCTCACTAACTCTGTTCTCTCTCTCTCCTGTCTCCCTCTCCGTCTCTCTAGTACCTCACTAACTCTGTTCTCTCTCTCCCCTGTCTCCCTCTCCGTCTCTCTAGTACCTCACTAACTCTGTTCTCTCTCTCCCCTGTCACCGTCTCTCTAGTACCTCACTAACTCTGTTCTCTCTCTCCCCTGTCACCGTCTCTCTAGTACCTCACTAACT
This sequence comes from Salvelinus alpinus, assembly GCF_045679555.1. Classification (NCBI taxonomy): domain Eukaryota; kingdom Metazoa; phylum Chordata; class Actinopteri; order Salmoniformes; family Salmonidae; genus Salvelinus; species Salvelinus alpinus. Next base: position 47,774,121 of record NC_092110.1, on the reverse strand, counting down.
CTGTTCTCTCTCTCCTGTCTCCCTCTCCGTCTCTCTAGTACCTCACTAACTCTGTTCTCTCTCTCTCCTGTCTCCCTCTCTGTCTCTCTAGTACCTCACTAACTCTGTTCTCTCTCTCCCCTGTCTCCCTCTCTGTCTCTAGTACCTCACTAACTCTGTTCTCTCTCTCTCCTGTCTCCCTCTCCGTCTCTCTAGTACCTCACTAACTCTGTTCTCTCTCTCTCCTGTCTCCCTCTCTGTCTCTCTAGTACCTCACTAACTCTGTTCTCTCTCTCCCCTGTCTCCCTCTCCGTCTCTCTAGTACCTCACTAACTCTGTTCTCTCTCTCCTGTCTCTCCGTCTCTCTAGTACCTCACTAACTCTGTTCTCTCTCTCCCCTGTCTCCCTCTCCGTCTCTCTAGTACCTCACTAACTCTGTTCTCTCTCTCTCCTGTCTCCCTCTCCGTCTCTCTAGTACCTCACTAACTCTGTTCTCTCTCTCCCCTGTCTCCCTCTCCGTCTCTCTAGTACCTCACTAACTCTGTTTTCTCTCTCTCCTGTCTCCCTCTCCGTCTCTCTAGTACCTCACTAACTCTGTTCTCTCTCTCCCCTGTCTCCCTCACCGTCTCTCTAGTACCTCACTAACTCTGTTTCTCTCTCCCCTGTCTCCCTCTCCGTCTCTCTAGTACCTCACTAACTCTGTTCTCTCTCTCTCCTGTCTCCCTCTCCGTCTCTCTAGTACCTCACTAACTCTGTTCTCTCTCTCCCCTGTCTCCCTCTCCGTCTCTCTAGTACCTCACTAACTCTGTTCTCTCTCTCCCCTGTCTCCCTCTCCGTCTCTCTAGTACCTCACTAACTCTGTTCTCTCTCTCTCCTGTCTCCCTCTCCGTCTCTCTAGTACCTCACTAACTCTGTTCTCTCTCTCCTGTCTCCGTCTCTCTAGTACCTCACTAACTCTGTTCTCTCTCTCCTGTCTCCGTCTCTCTAGTACCTCACTAACTCTGTTCTCTCTCTCTCCTGTCTCCCTCTCCGTCTCTCTAGTACCTCACTAACTCTGTTTTCTCTCTCCCCTGTCTCCCTCTCCGTCTCTCTAGTACCTCACTAACTCTGTTCTCTCTCTCCCCTGTCTCCCTCTCCGTCTCTCTAGTACCTCACTAACTCTGTTCTCTCTCTCCCCTGTCTCCCTCTCCGTCTCTCTAGTACCTCACTAACTCTGTTCTCTCTCTCCCCTGTCTCCCTCTCCGTCTCTCTAGTACCTCACTAACTCTGTTCTCTCTCTCCTGTCTCCCTCTCCGTCTCTCTAGTACCTCACTAACTCTGTTCTCTCTCTCTCCTGTCTCCCTCTCCGTCTCTCTAGTACCTCACTAACTCTGTTCTCTCTCTCCCCTGTCTCCCTCTCCGTCTCTCTAGTACCTCACTAACTCTGTTCTCTCTCTCCCCTGTCTCCCTCTCCGTCTCTCTAGTACCTCACTAACTCTGTTCTCTCTCTCCCCTGTCTCCCTCTCCGTCTCTCTAGTACCTCACTAACTCTGTTCTCTCTCTCCTGTCTCCCTCTCCGTCTCTAGTACCTCACTAACTCTGTTCTCTCTCTCTCCCCTGTCTCCCTCTCCGTCTCTCTAGTACCTCACTAACTCTGTTCTCTCTCCCCTGTCTCCCTCTCTGTCTCTCTAGTACCTCACTAACTCTGTTCTCTCTCTCTCCCCTGTCTCCTTCTCCGTCTCTCTAGTACCTCACTACCTCTGCTCTCTCTCTCTCCTGTCTCCGTCTCTCTAGTACCTCACTAACTCTGTTCTCTCTCTCTCCTGTCTCCCTCTCCGTCTCTCTAGTACCTCACTAACTCTGTTCTCTCTCTCCCCTGTCTCCCTCTCCGTCTCTCTAGTACCTCACTACCTCTGTTCTCTCTCTCCCCTGTCTCCCTCTCCGTCTCTCCAGTACCTCACTAACTCTGTTCTCTCTCTCCCCTGTCTCCCTCTCCGTCTCTCTAGTACCTCACTAACTCTGTTTTCTCTCTCCCCTGTCTCCCTCTCCGTCTCTCTAGTACCTCACTAACTCTGTTCTCTCTCTCCCCTGTCACCGTCTCTCTAGTACCTCACTAACTCTGTTCTCTCTCTCCCCTGTCACCGTCTCTCTAGTACCTCACTAACTCTGTTCTCTCTCTCCTGTCTCCCTCTCCGTCTCTCTAGTACCTCACTAACTCTGTTCTCTCTCTCTCCTGTCTCCCTCTCTGTCTCTCTAGTACCTCACTAACTCTGTTCTCTCTCTCCCCTGTCTCCCTCTCTGTCTCTAGTACCTCACTAACTCTGTTCTCTCTCTCTCCTGTCTCCCTCTCCGTCTCTCTAGTACCTCACTAACTCTGTTCTCTCTCTCCTGTCTCCGTCTCTCTAGTACCTCACTAACTCTGTTCTCTCTCTCCTGTCTCCGTCTCTCTAGTACCTCACTAACTCTGTTCTCTCTCTCTCCTGTCTCCCTCTCCGTCTCTCTAGTACCTCACTAACTCTGTTCTCTCTCTCCCCTGTCTCCCTCTCCGTCTCTCTAGTACCTCACTAACTCTGTTTTCTCTCTCCCCTGTCTCCCTCTCCGTCTCTCTAGTACCTCACTAACTCTGTTCTCTCTCTCCCCTGTCTCCCTCACCGTCTCTCTAGTACCTCACTAACTCTGTTCTCTCTCCCCTGTCTCCCTCTCCGTCTCTCTAGTACCTCACTAACTCTGTTCTCTCTCTCTCCTGTCTCCCTCTCCGTCTCTCTAGTACCTCACTAACTCTGTTCTCTCTCTCCCCTGTCTCCCTCTCCGTCTCTCTAGTACCTCACTAACTCTGTTCTCTCTCTCCCCTGTCTCCCTCTCCGTCTCTCTAGTACCTCACTAACTCTGTTCTCTCTCTCCCCTGTCTCCCTCTCCGTCTCTCTAGTACCTCACTAACTCTGTTCTCTCTCTCCTGTCTCCCTCTCCGTCTCTAGTACCTCACTAACTCTGTTCTCTCTCTCTCCTGTCTCCCTCTCCGTCTCTCTAGTACCTCACTAACTCTGTTCTCTCTCTCTCTGTCTCCCTCTCCGTCTCTCTAGTACCTCACTAACTCTGTTCTCTCTCTCCCCTGTCTCCCTCTCCGTCTCTCTAGTACCTCACTAACTCTGTTCTCTCTCTCCTGTCTCCCTCTCCTTCTCTAGTACCTCACTAACTCTGTTCTCTCTCTCCCCTGTCTCCCTCTCCGTCTCTCTAGTACCTCACTAACTCTGTTCTCTCTTTCCCCTGTCTCTCTCTCCGTCTCTCTAGTACCTCACTAACTCTGTTCTCTCTCTCCCCTGTCTCCCTCTCCGTCTCTCTAGTACCTCACTAACTCTGTTCTCTCTCTCCCCTGTCTCCCTCTCCGTCTCTCTAGTACCTCACTAACTCTGTTCTCTCTCTCTCCTGTCTCCCTCTCCGTCTCTCTAGTACCTCACTAACTCTGTTCTCTCTCTCTCCTGTCTCCCTCTCCGTCTCTCTAGTACCTCACTAACTCTGTTATCTCTCTCTCCTGTCTCCCTCTCCGTCTCTCTAGTACCTCACTAACTCTGTTCTCTCTCTCCCCTGTCTCCCTCTCCGTCTCTCTAGTACCTCACTAACTCTGTTCTCTCTCTCCCCTGTCTCCCTCTCCGTCTCTCTAGTACCTCACTAACTCTGTTCTCTCTCTCCCCTGTCTCCCTCTCCGTCTCTCTAGTACCTCACTAACTCTGTTCTCTCTCTCCCCTGTCTCCCTCTCCGTCTCTAGTACCTCACTAACTCTGTTCTCTCTCTCCTGTCTCCCTCTCCGTCTCTCTAGTACCTCACTAACTCTGTTCTCTCTCTCTCCTGTCTCCCTCTCCGTCTCTCTAGTACCTCACTAACTCTGTTCTCTTTCTCCCCTGTCTCCCTCTCCGTCTCTCTAGTACCTCACTAACTCTGTTCTCTCTCTCCCCTGTCTCCCTCTCAGTCTCTCTAGTACCTCACTAACTCTGTTCTCTCTCTCCCCTGTCTCCCTCTCAGTCTCTCTAGTACCTCACTAACTCTGTTCTCTCTCTCCCCTGTCTCCCTCTCCGTCTCTCTAGTACCTCACTAACTCTGTTCTCTCTCTCCCCTGTCTCCCTCTCCGTCTCTCTAGTACCTCACTAACTCTGTTCTCTCTCCCCTGTCTCCCTCTCCGTCTCTGTAGTACCTCACTAACTCTGTTCTCTCTCTCCCCTGTCTCCCTCTCAGTCTCTCTAGTACCTCACTAACTCTGTTCTCTCTCTCCCCTGTCTCCCTCTCCGTCTCTCTAGTACCTCACTAACTCTGCTCTCTCTCTCCCCTGTCTCCCTCTCCGTCTCTCTAGTACCTCACTAACTCTGTTCTCTCTCTCTCCTGTCTCCGTCTCTCTAGTACCTCACTAACTCTGTTCTCTCTCTCCCCTGCCTCCCTCTCCGTCTCTAGTACCTCACTAACTCTGTTCTCTCTCTCTCCCCTGTCTCCCTCTCCGTCTCTCTAGTACCTCACTAACTCTGTTCTCTCTCTCCCCTGTCTCCCTCTCGTCTCTCTAGTACCTCACTAACTCTGTTCTCTCTTTCCCCTGTCTCTCTCTCCGTCTCTCTAGTACCTCACTAACTCTGTTCTCTCTCTCCCCTGTCTCCCTCTCCGTCTCTCTAGTACCTCACTAACTCTGTTCTCTCTCTCCCCTGTCTCCCTCTCCGTCTCTCTAGTACCTCACTAACTCTGTTCTCTCTCTCTCCTGTCTCCCTCTCCGTCTCTCTAGTACCTCACTAACTCTGTTCTCTCTCTCCTGTCTCCCTCTCCGTCTCTCTAGTACCTCACTAACTCTGTTCTCTCTCTCTCCTGTCTCCCTCTCCGTCTCTCTAGTACCTCACTAACTCTGTTCTCTCTCTCCCCTGTCTCCCTCTCCGTCTCTCTAGTACCTCACTAACTCTGTTCTCTCTCTCCCCTGTCTCCCTCTCCGTCTCTCTAGTACCTCACTAACTCTGTTCTCTCTCTCTCCTGTCTCCGTCTCTCTAGTACCTCACTAACTCTGTTCTCTCTCTCCCCTGCCTCCCTCTCCGTCTCTAGTACCTCACTAACTCTGTTCTCTCTCTCTCCCCTGTCTCCCTCTCCGTCTCTCTAGTACCTCACTAACTCTGTTCTCTCTCCCCTGTCTCTCTTTCCGTCTCTCTAGTACCTCACTAACTCTGTTCTCTCTCCCCTGTCTCCCTCTCCGTCTCTCTAGTACCTCACTAACTCTGTTCTCTCTCTCCCCTGTCTCCCTCTCCGTCTCTCTAGTACCTCACTAACTCTGTTCTCTCTCTCCCCTGTCTCCCTCTCGTCTCTCTAGTACCTCACTAACTCTGTTCTCTCTCTCCCCTGTCTCCCTCTCCGTCTCTCTAGTACCTCACTAACTCTGTTCTCTCTCTCCCCTGTCTCCCTCTTCGTCTCTCTAGTACCTCACTAACTCTGTTCTCTCTCTCCCCTGTCTCCCTCTCCGTCTCTCTAGTACCTCACTAACTCTGTTCTCTCTCTCCCCTGTCTCCCTCTCCGTCTCTCTAGTACCTCACTAACTCTGTTCTCTCTCTCCCCTGTCTCCCTCTCCGTCTCTCTAGTACCTCACTAACTCTGTTCTCTCTCTCCTGTCTCCCTCTCTGTCTCTCTAGTACCTCACTAACTCTGTTCTCTCTCTCTCCTGTCTCCGTCTCTCTAGTACCTCACTAACTCTGTTCTCTCTCTCCCCTGTCTCCCTCTCCGTCTCTCTAGTACCTCACTAACTCTGTTCTCTCTCTCTCCCCTGTCTCCCTCTCCGTCTCTCTAGTACCTCACTAACTCTGTTCTCTCTCTCTCCTGTCTCCGTCTCTCTAGTACCTCACTAACTCTGTTCTCTCTCCCCTGTCTCCCTCTCCGTCTCTCTAGTACCTCACTAACTCTGCTCTCTCTCTCTCCTGTCTCCGTCTCTCTAGTACCTCACTAACTCTGTTCTCTCTCCCCTGTCTCCCTCTCCGTCTCTCTAGTACCTCACTAACTCTGTTCTCTCTCTCTCCTGTCTCCGTCTCTCTAGTACCTCACTAACTCTGTTCTCTCTCTCCCCTGTCTCCCTCTCCGTCTCTCTAGTACCTCACTAACTCTGTTGTCTCCCTCTCCGTCTCTCTAGTACCTCACTAACTCTGTTCTCTCTCTCCTGTCTCCGTCTCTCTAGTACCTCACTAACTCTGTTCTCTCTCTCCCCTGTCTCCCTCTCCGTCTCTCTAGTACCTCACTAACTCTGTTGTCTCCCTCTCCGTCTCTCTAGTACCTCACTAACTCTGTTCTCTCTCTCTCCTGTCTCCGTCTCTCTAGTACCTCACTAACTCTGTTCTCTCTCTCTCCTGTCTCCCTCTCCGTCTCTCTAGTACCTCACTAACTCTGTTCTCTCTCTCTCCTGTCTCCCTCTCCGTCTCTCTAGTACCTCACTAACTCTGTTCTCTCTCTCCCCTGTCTCCCTCTCCGTCTCTCTAGTACCTCACTAACTCTGCTCTCTCTCTCTCCTGTCTCCCTCTCCGTCTCTCTAGTACCTCACTAACTCTGTTCTCTCTCTCCCCTGTCTCCCTCTCCGTCTCTCCAGTACCTCACTAACTCTGTTCTCTCTCTCTCCTGTCTCCGTCTCTCTAGTACCTCACTAACTCTGTTCTCTCTCTCTCCTGTCTCCCTCTCCGTCTCTCTAGTACCTCACTAACTCTGTTCTCTCTCTCTCCTGTCTCCCTCTCCGTCTCTCTAGTACCTCACTAACTCTGTTCTCTCTCTCTCCTGTCTCCGTCTCTCTAGTACCTCACTAACTCTGTTCTCTTTCTCTCCTGTCTCCCTCTACGTCTCTCTAGTACCTCACTAACTCTGTTCTCTCTCTCTCCTGTCTCCGTCTCTCTAGTACCTCACTAACTCTGTTCTCTCTCTCCCCTGTCTCCCTCTCCGTCTCTCTAGTACCTCACTAACTCTGTTCTCTCTCTCCCCTGTCTCCCTCTCCGTCTCTCTAGTATCTCACTAACTCTGTTCTCTCTCTCTCCTGTCTCCGTCTCTCTAGTACCTCACTAACTCTGTTCTCTCTCTCTCCTGTCTCCGTCTCTCTAGTACCTGGGCCATGTAGAGGTGGAGGAGTCCAGAGGAATGCATATTTGTGAGGGCGCAGTGAAGCGTCTCAAGACGGTAGGTAGAGTAACCTGACCTCTAACCCTAACCCTCTCAATGTCTGTCTCACCCTACACCTCTAACCCTTACCCTCACAATGTCTGTCTCACCCTACACCTCTAACCCTAACCCTCTCAATGTCTGTCTCACCCTACACCTCTAACCCTCTCAATGTCTGTCTCACCCTACACCTCTAACCCTTACCCTCTCAATGTCTGTCTCACCCTACACCTCTAACCCTAACCCTCTCAATGTCTGTCTCACCCTACACCTCTAACCCTCTCAATGTCTGTCTCACCCTACACCTCTAACCCTCTCAATGTCTGTCTCACCCTACACCTCTAACCCTCTCAATGTCTGTCTCACCCTACACCTCTAACCCTTACCCTCTCAATGTCTGTCTCACCCTACACCTCTAACCCTAACCCTCTCAATGTCTGTCTCACCCTACACCTCTAACCCTTACCCTCTCAATGTCTGTCTCACCCTACACCTCTAACCCTCTCAATGTCTGTCTCACCCTACACCTCTAACCCTTACCCTCTCAATGTCTGTCTCACCCTACACCTCTAACCCTAACCCTCTCAATGTCTGTCTCACCCTACACCTCTAACCCTAACCCTCTCAATGTCTGTCTCACCCTACACCTCTAACCCTCTCAATGTCTGTCTCACCCTACACCTCTAACCCTTACCCTCTCAATGTCTGTCTCACCCTACACCTCTAACCCTTACCCTCTCAATGTCTGTCTCACCCTACACCTCTAACCCTAACCCTCTCAATGTCTGTCTCACCCTACACCTCTAACCCTAACCCTCTCAATGTCTGTCTCACCCTACACCTCTAACCCTCTCAATGTCTGTCTCACCCTACACCTCTAACCCTTACCCTCTCAATGTCTGTCTCACCCTACACCTCTAACCCTCTCAATGTATGTCTCACCCTACACCTCTAACCCTCTCAATGTCTGTCTCACCCTACACCTCTAACCCTCTCAATGTCTGTCTCCCCCTACACCTCTAACCCTCTCAATGTCTGTCTCACCCTACACCTCTAACCCTAACCCTCTCAATGTCTGTCTCACCCTACACCTCTAACCCTTACCCTCTCAATGTCTGTCTCACCCTACACCTCTAACCCTCTCAATGTCTGTCTCACCCTACACCTCTAACCCTAACCCTCTCAATGTCTGTCTCACCCTACACCTCTAACCCTTACCCTCTCAATGTCTGTCTCACCCTACACCTCTAACCCTTACCCTCTCAATGTCTGTCTCACCCTACACCTCTAACCCTCTCAATGTCTGTCTCACCCTACACCTCTAACCCTAACCCTCTCAATGTCTGTCTCACCCTACACCTTTAACCCTTACCCTCTCAATGTCTGTCTCACCCTACACCTCTAACCCTCTCAATGTCTGTCTCACCCTACACCCCTTACCCTCTCAATGTCTGTCTCACCCTACACCTCTAACCCTCTCAATGTCTGTCTCACCCTACACCTCTAACCCTCTCAATGTCTGTCTCACCCTACACCCCTTACCCTCTCAATGTCTGTCTCACCCTACACCTCTAACCCTCTCAATGTCTGTCTCACCCTACACCTCTAACCCTCTCAATGTCTGTCTCACCCTACACCTCTAACCCTCTCAATGTCTGTCTCACCCTACACCTCTAACCCTAACCCTCTCAATGTCTGTCTCACCCTACACCTCTAACCCTAACCCTCTCAATGTCTGTCTCACCCTACACCTCTAACCCTAACCCTCTCAATGTCTGTCTCACCCTACACCTCTAACCCTCTCAATGTCTGTCTCACCCTACACCTCTAACCCTAACCCTCTCAATGTCTGTCTCACCCTACACCTCTAACCCTTACCCTCTCAATGTCTGTCTCACCCTACACCTCTAACCCTTACCCTCTCAATGTCTGTCTCACCCTACACCTCTAACCCTTACCCTCTCAATGTCTGTCTCACCCTACACCTCTAACCCTTACCCTCTCAATGTCTGTCTCACCCTACACCTCTAACCCTAACCCTCTCAATGTCTGTCTCACCCTACACCTCTAACCCTTACCCTCTCAATGTCTGTCTCACCCTACACCTCTAACCCTAACCCTCTCAATGTCTGTCTCACCCTACACCTCTAACCCTTACCCTCTCAATGTCTGTCTCACCCTACACCTCTCACCCTAACCCTCTCAATGTCTGTCTCACCCTACACCTCTAACCCTCTCAATGTCTGTCTCACCCTACACCTCTAACCCTAACCCTCTCAATGTCTGTCTTACCCTACACCTCTAACCCTCTCAATGTCTGTCTCACCCTACACCTCTAACCCTCTCAATGTCTGTCTCACCCTACACCTCTAACCCTTACCCTCTCAATGTCTGTCTCACCCTACACCTCTAACCCTTACCCTCTCAATGTCTGTCTCACCCTACACCTCTAACCCTAACCCTCTCAATGTCTGTCTCACCCTACACCTCTAACCCTAACCCTCTCAATGTCTGTCTCACCCTACACCTCTAACCCTAACCCTCTCAATGTCTGTCTCACCCTACACCTCTAACCCTAACCCTCTCAATGTCTGTCTCACCCTACACCTCTAACCCTTACCCTCTCAATGTCTGTCTCACCCTACACCTCTAACCCTAACCCTCTCAATGTCTGTCTCACCCTACACCTCTAACCCTAACCCTCTCAATGTCTGTCTCACCCTACACCTCTAACCCTAACACTCTCAATGTCTGTCTCACCCTACACCTCTAACCCTAACCCTCTCAATGTCTGTCTCACCCTACACCTCTAACCCTTACCCTCTCAATGTCTGTCTCACTGTGTAGTCTAGTCACTGGACAGTCTGTCTCACCCGACTACAGGCCTGTGGGCTCGTCCTCTCCCTTCCCCCTCTCCACTCTGTCCATTCTGCCAGCTAACAGTTTCCTCCATCACGTTAGTTTTCCTCATCTTTCGCCATGCGGCGTTACGTACTTGGTTTCCCGTAGATCTGCCGCCTGGCTCTGAACGTGCACAGGAGCAATGTGGCATTTTAAACACGGCTACTCACTCCAACCAGTATCCTGTTGTACCCTTCAGTCTCTAGAGGTCCAGACCCTCCCTCCGTCTGTCTGTCAAGCCCAACCTAGTTCACTGAGCACAGGGCAGGCAGATAGACTGACCGACAGACGCTAGGCTGTCGATCTACTTCCTGCCGCCGTTCCGGAGGAGTTAAGTCAACAAGCAACATTTGGGAAACACTTTATTTGGATTGTCCATCTGTAGATGCTCTACAGACTATCAGTATCCTAACCCTAACCCTAGTCCATCTGTAGATGCTCTACAGACTATCAGTATCCTAACCCTAGTCCATCTGTAGATGCTCTACAGACTATCAGTATCCTAACCCTAACCCTAGTCCATCTGTAGATGCTCTACAGACTATCAGTATCCTAACCCTAGTCCATCTGTAGATGCTCTACAGACTATCAGTATCCTAACCCTAGTCCATCTGTAGATGCTCTACAGACTATCAGTATCCTAACCCTAGTCCATCTGTAGATGCTCTACAGACTATCAGTATCCTAACCCTAGTCCATCTGTAGATGCTCTACAGACTATCAGTACCCTAACCCTAGTCCATCTGTAGATGCTCTACAGACTATCAGTATCCTAACCCTAGTCCATCTGTAAATGCTCTACAGACTATCAGTATCCTAACCCTAACCCTAGTCCATCTGTAGATGCTCTACAGACTATCAGTATCCTAACCCTAACCCTAGTCCATCTGTAGATGCTCTACAGACTTTCAGTATCCTAACCCTAACCCTAGTCCATCTGTAGATGCTCTACAGACTATCAGTATCCTAACCCTAGTCCATCTGTAGATGCTCTACAGACTTTCAGTATCCTAACCCTAGTCCATCTGTAGATGCTCTACAGACTATCAGTATCCTAACCCTAGTCCATCTGTAGATGCTCTACAGACTATCAGTATCCTAACCCTAACCCTAGTCCATCTGTAGATGCTCTACAGACTATCAGTATCCTAACCCTAACCCTAGTCCATCTGTAGATGCTCTACAGACTATCAGTATCCTAACCCTAGTCCATCTGTAGATGCTCTACAGACTATCAGTATCCTAACCCTAACCCTAGTCCATCTGTAGATGCTCTACAGACTATCAGTATCCTAACCCTAACCCTAGTCCATCTGTAGATGCTCTACAGACTATCAGTATCCTAACCCTAACCCTAGTCCATCTGTAGATGCTCTACAGACTATCAGTATCCTAACCCTAGTCCATCTGTAGATGCTCTACAGACTATCAGTATCCTAACCCTAGTCCATCTGTAGATGCTCTACAGACTATCAGTATCCTAACCCTAACCCTAGTCCATCTGTAGATGCTCTACAGACTATCAGTATCCTAACCCTAACCCTAGTCCATCTGTAGATGCTCTACAGACTATCAGTATCCTAACCCTAACCCTAGTCCATCTGTAGATGCTCTACAGACTATCAGTATCCTAACCCTAACCCTAGTCCATCTGTAGATGCTCTACAGACTATCAGTATCCTAACCCTAACCCTAGTCCATCTGTAGATGCTCTACAGACTATCAGTATCCTAACCCTAACCCTAGTCCATCTGTAGATGCTCTACAGACTATCAGTATCCTAACCCTAACCCTAGTCCATCTGTAGATGCTCTACAGACTATCAGTATCCTAACCCTAACCCTAGTCCATCTGTAGATGCTCTACAGACTATCAGTATCCTAACCCTAACCCTAGTCCATCTGTAGATGCTCTACAGACTATCAGTATCCTAACCCTAACCCTAGTCCATCTGTAGATGCTCTACAGACTATCAGTATCCTAACCCTAACCCTAGTCCATCTGTAGATGCTCTACAGACTATCAGTATCCTAACCCTAACCCTTATCCTAACCCTAACCCTTATCCTAACCCTAACCCTAACCCTAGTCCATCTGTAGATGCTCTACAGACTATCTATCTACAGACTATCTATCTACTATCTACAGATGGACAATCTAGACAACACAGATGGACAATCTAGACAACACAGATGGACAGTCTAGACAACACAGATGGACAATCTAGACAACACAGATGGACAGTCTAGACAACACAGATGGACAGTCTAGACAACACAGATGGACAGTCTAGACAACACAGATGGACAGTCTAGACAACACAGATGGACAATCTAGACAACACAGATGGACAATCTAGACAACACAGATGGACAGTCTAGACAACACAGATGGACAGTCTAGACAACACAGATGGACAATCTAGACAACACAGATGGACAGTCTAGACAACACAGATGGACAGTCTAGACAACACAGATGGACAATCTAGACAACACAGATGGACAATCTAGACAACACAGATGGACAATCTAGACAACACAGATGGACAATCTAGACAACACAGATGGACAGTCTAGACAACACAGATGGACAGTCTAGACAACACAGATGGACAGTCTAGACAACACAGATGGACAGTATAGACAACACAGATGGACAATCTAGACAACACAGATGGACAATCTAGACAACACAGATGGACAGTCTAGACAACACAGATGGACATTCTAGACAACACAGATGGACAATCTAGACAACACAGCTGGACAGTCTAGACAACACAGATGGACAATGTAGACAACACAGATGGACAGTCTAGACAACACAGATGGACAATGTAGACAACACAGATGGACAATCTAGACAACACAGATGGACAATCTAGACAACACAGATGGACAGTCTAGACAACACAGATGGACAATGTAGACAACACAGATGGACAATCTAGACAACGCAGATGGACAATCTAGACAACACAGATGGACAATCTAGACAACACAGATGGACAATCTAGACAACACAGATGGACAATCTAGACAACACAGATGGACAATCTAGACAACACAGATGGACAGTCTAGACAACACAGATGGACATTCTAGACAACACAGATGGACAATCTAGACAACACAGATGGACAGTCTAGACAACACAGATGGACAATGTAGACAACACAGATGGACAGTCTAGACAACACAGATGGACAATGTAGACAACACAGATGGACAATCTAGACAACACAGATGGACAATCTAGACAACACAGATGGACAGTCTAGACAACACAGATGGACAATGTAGACAACACAGATGGACAATCTAGACAACGCAGATGGACAATCTAGACAACACAGATGGACAATCTAGACAACACAGATGGACAATCTAGACAACACAGATGGACAATGTAGACAACACAGATGGACAATCTAGACAACGCAGATGAAGTGGGACATTCCAGCAGCAATGCCAAGAGTGTACAAAGCTGTCATCAAGGCAAAGGGTCAAATATAAAATATATTTGGATTTTTTTAACACTTTTTTTGGTTACTACATGATTCCATATGTGTTATTTCATAGTTGTGATGTCTTCACTATTATTCTACAATGTAGAAAATAGTAAAAAGAAAGAAGAATTAGTAGGCGTGTCCAAACATTTGACTGGTACTGTGTATATATACATATACATGCAGTAGTAAAGACTTTTATAACTAGGAAGGCAAGAACAGTATAGAGATGCTAACAATGGCTGCTATAGTACGTAGTACATATAACATGCAAACACTTTCCCAGGGCAGGAATATGTCCCTACTTCCAGAGGGAGAGAGAACCGAGCATATTGACATGCCCTCTCTGGCCTGGCGACATATCTTATGATCTGTACGTCCTGCTCTGTCCTGCTCTGTCCTCACGTCCTGCTCTGTCCTCACGTCCTGCTCTGGCCTGCTCTGTCCTCACGTCCTGCTCTGTCCTGCTCTGTCCTCACATCCTGCTCTGTCCTCACATCCTGCTCTGTCCTGCTCTGTCCTCACGTCCTGCTCTGTCCTCACGTCCTGCTCTGTCCTGCTCTGTCCTCACGTCCTGCTCTGTCCTCACGTCCTGCTCTGTCCTGCTCTGTCCTCACGTCCTGCTCTGTCCTCACGTCCTGCTCTGTCCTGCTCTGTCCTCACGTCCTGCTCTGTCCTCACGTCCTGCTCTGTCCTCACGTCCTGCTCTGTCCTCACGTCCTGCTCTGTCCTCACGTCCTGCTCTGTCCTCACGTCCTGCTCTGTCCTCACGTCCTGCTCTGTCCTCACGCCCTGCTCTGTCCTCACGTCCTGCTCTGTCCTCACGTCCTGCTCTGTCCTCACGTCCTGCTCTGTCCTCACGTCCTGCTCTGTCCTGCTCTGTCCTCACGTCCTGCTCTGTCCTCACGTCCTGCTCTGTCCTCACGTCCTGCTCTGTCCTCACGTCCTGCTCTGTCCTCACGTCCTGCTCTGTCCTCACGTCCTGCTCTGTCCTCACGTCCTGCTCTGTCCTCACGCCCTGCTCTGTCCTCACGTCCTGCTCTGTCCTCACGTCCTGCTCTGTCCTGCTCTGTCCTCACGTCCTGCTCTGTCCTCACGTCCTTCTCTGTCCTCACGCCCTGCTCTGTCCTCACGTCCTGCTCTGTCCTCACGTCCTGCTCTGTCCTCACGTCCTGCTCTGTCCTGCTCTGTCCTCACGTCCTGCTCTGTCCTCACGTCCTGCTCTGTCCTCACGTCCTGCTCTGTCCTCACGTCCTGCTCTGTCCTCACGTCCTGCTCTGTCCTCACGTCCTGCTCTGTCCTCACGCCCTGCTCTGTCCTCACGTCCTGCTCTGTCCTCACGTCCTGCTCTGTCCTCACGTCCTGCTCTGTCCTCACGTCCTGCTCTGTCCTCACGCCCTGCTCTGTCCTCACGTCCTGCTCTGTCCTCACGTCCTGCTCTGTCCTCACGTCCTGCTCTGTCCTCACGCCCTGCTCTGTCCTCACATCCTGCTCTGTCCTCACGTCCTGCTCTGTCCTGCTCTGTCCTCACCTCCTGCTCTGTCCTCACGTCCTGCTCTGTCCTCACGTCCTGCTCTGGCCTGCTCTGTCATCACGTCCTGCTCTGTCCTCACGTCCTGCTCTGTCCTCACGTCCTGCTCTGGCCTGCTCTGTCATCACGTCCTGCTCTGTCCTCACATCCTGCTCTGTCCTCACGTCCTGCTCTGTCCTCACGTCCTGCTCTGTCCTCACGTCCTGCTCTGTCCTCACGTCCTGCTCTGGCCTGCACGTCCTGCTCTGTCCTCACGTCCTGCTCTGTCCTGCTCTGTACTCACGTCCTGCTCTATCCTGCACGTCCAGCTCTGGCCTGCACATCAAATCAAATGTATTTATAAAGCCCTTCTTACATCAGCTGATGTCACAAAGTGCTGTACAGAAACCCAGCCTAAAACCCCAAACAGCAAGCAATGCAGGTGTAGAAGCACGGTGGCTAGGAAAAACTCCCTAGAAAGGCCCAAACCTAGGAAGAAACCATCATCATTTAGGACCTTGAGCGTGGCTGAGGTGCACCCATGACCAGCTCTGAAACCAGAAATGCTTATAAAATTGTTCAATTATAGTGGATTTATCGGTGGTGACAGTGTTTCCTAGCCTCAGTGCAGTGGGCAGCTGGGAGGAGGTACTCTTATTCTCCATGGACTTTACAGTGTCCCAGAACTTTTTTGAGTTTGTACTACAGGATGCAAATTTCTGTTTGAAAAAGCTAGCCATAGCTTTCCTAACTGCCTGTGCATATTTGTTCCTAACTTCCCTGAAAAGTTGCATATCACGGGAGCTATTCGATGCTAATGCAGAACGCCACAGGATGTTTTTGTGCTGGTCAAGGGCAGTCAGGTCTGGAGTGAACTAAGGACTATATCTATTCCTGGTTCTAAATTGTTTGAGTGGGGCTAATGCTTATTTAAGATTGTGAGGAAGGCACTTTTAAAGAATAGCCAGGCATCATCTACTGACGGGATGAGGTCAATGTCATTCCAGGATACCCCGGCCAGATCGATTAGAAAGGCCTGCTCGCAGAAGTGTTTTAGGGAGCGTTTGACAGTGATGAGGGGTGGTCGCTTGGTCGCAGACCCTTTACGGACGCAGGCAATGAGGCAGTGATCGCTGAGATCTTGGTTGAAAACAGCAGAGGTGTATTTGGAGGGAAAGTAGTTAGGATGACATCTATGAGGGTGCCCGTGTTTACGGATTTAGGGTTGTACCTGGTCGGTTCATTGATAATTTGTGGGAGTTTGAGGGCATCAAGCTTAGATTGTAGGACGGCCGGGGTGTTAAGCATGTCCCAGTTTAGGTCACCTAGTAGCATAGTAATACAGAACTCTGCAGTAGATTGCAACACCGCCCCCTTTGGCAGTTCTATCTTGGCGCAAAATGTTATAGTTAGCGATGGAGATTTCAGGGTTTTCGGTGGTTTTCCTAAACCAGGATTCAGACACGGCTAAGACTTCCGGGTTGGCAGTTTGTGCTAAAGCAGTGATTAAAACAAACTTAGGGAGGAGGCTTCTAATGTTAACATGCATGAAACCAAGGCTTTTACGGTTACAGAAGTCAACAAATGAGAGCGCCTGGGGAGTGGGGCTAGGCACTGCAGGACCTGGATTAACCTCTACATCACAGAGGAACAAAGGAGAAGTAGGATAAGGGTATGGCTAAAGGCTATACGAACTGGCCGTCTAGCACATCCGGAACAGAGAGTAAAAGGAGCAGGTTTCTGGGCACGATAGCATAGATTCAAGGCATAGTGTACAGACAAAGGTAAGGTAGGATGTGAGTACATTGGAGGTAAACCTAGGCATTGAGTAATGATGAAAGAGATATAGTCTCTGGAGACGTTTAAACCAGGTGATGTCATCGCATATGTAAGAGGTGGAACAACATGGTTGGTTAAGGCATATTGAGCAGGGCTAGAGGCTCTACAGTGAAATAAGACAGTAATCACTAACCAGGACAGTAATGGACGAGGCATATTGATATTAGAGAGAGGCATGCGTAGCCAAGTGAACATATGGGTCCAGTGAGTGGTTGGGCTGACTGGGGACACGGCGATTCAGACAGTTAGCAGGCCGATGCTAACAAGCTAACAGTTAGTAGGCCGGGACTAAACAAGCTAGCAGTTAGCAGACCGGGTTAGCAAGCTAGCAGTTAGCAGACCGGGGCAGGCAAGCTAGCAGTTAGCAGACCGGGTTAGCAAGCAAGCAGTTAGCAAGGGCTAGCAGTTAGCAGACCGGGCAGGCAAGCTAGCAGTTAGCAGACCGGGTTAGCAAGCAAGCAGATAGCAGGGGCTAGCAGTTAGCAGACCGGGGCAGGCAAGCTAGCAGTTAGCAGACCGGGGCAAGCAGCTAGCAGTTAACAGACCGGGGCTCGCAAGTTAGCCTTTGGGAGATGTCGCGATGGGGGTAGGTCTGTTTTTGCCTCTTCGTGCGGTGACGTTGATAGACCAGTCGTGGAGTTAGTAGGGTTCCAGGTAGCTCTAGGTTAGCAGGTTAGCAGAATGGGCCTTCAGCGGGCGTCGCGCCTGAGGGGTCTGTTGGAATCCTCGGGCAGATTATGTCGGTATTCCAGTTGTAGATGATCGGCAGGATTCTGTGCCCCGTAACGGCAGTAGAAGGATTGCGGTTAGCTAGTTGCGAAGATCCAGATGAAAATGTTCAGAGTTTGCGGTAGGAATCCGGGGATATGGAGAAATAGGTCCGTTATGCTCTGGTTTGAGTCACGTTGTTCGAACTGGCGGGAGCTTCCCGAGCTAAAGGTTAGCTGATGACCGCTAGCAATGGTTTGCTAACTGATAGCTGGTAGGTAGTTAGCTGGCTAGCTTCAGTTGAGGGATTCCAGATCCGAAGTAAGTAGAAATACTTTAGAAAAAAGCAGATCCACGCCACATATGGTGAGGCGGGTTGCAGGAGAGGATTTAGAAGTTGAGGTTTAGGAAAATATTTTTTAAAGATATGCGAAGAAAAAGATGTAAAAAGATATCAACAAGGGACACGACAGAACAAAGACGTCTGACTGCTACGCCATCTTGGATTCTATGATGGGGTCTAAAACCAGACTGAAGCATTTCGTATACATTGTTTGTCTTCAGGAAGGCAGTGAGTTTCTGCGCAACAGCTTTTTCTAAAATTTTTGAGAGGAATGGGAGATTCGATATAGGCCGATAGTTTTTAATATTTTCTGGGTCAAGGTTTGGCTTTTTCAAGAGAGGCTTTATTACTGCCACTTTTAGTGAGTTTGGTACACATCCGGTGGATAGAGAGCCGTTTATTATGTTCAACATAGGAGGGCCAAGCACAGGAAGCAGCTCTTTCAGTAGTTTAGTTGGAATAGGGTCCAGTATGCAGCTTGAAGGTTTAGAGGCCATGATTATTTTCATCAATGTGTCAAGAGATATAGTATTAAAATACTTGAGTGTCTCCCTTGATCCTAGGTCCTGGCCGTGTTGTGCAGACTCGGGACAACTGAGAAATACGCAGATTTAAAGAGGAGTCCGTAATTTGCTTTCTAATGATCATGATCTTTTCCTCAAAGAAGTTCATGAATTTATCACTGTTGAAGTGAAATCCATCCTCTCTTGCGGAATGCTGGTTTCTAGTTAGCTTTGCAACAGTATCAAAATACATTTCGGATTGTTCTTATTCTCCTCAATTAAGTTGGAAGAATAGGATGATCGAGCAGCAGTGAGGGCTCTTTGATACTGCACGGTACTGTCTTTCCAAGCTAGTCGGAAGACTTCCAGTTTGGTGTGGCGCCATTTGTCTCGTGCGCTGAAGGAAGAGTGGACCAAGGTGCAGCGTTTAAAGTGTTCATAATTTAATCCAAAAACCAAATTGAACAAAAACAACAAACAGGAGAACGAAAGCGAAACAGTTCTGTCTGGTGCGACACAAAAGCAGAAAACAACTACCCACAAAACACAGGTGGGAAAAGGCTACCTAAGTATGGTTCTCAATCAGAGACAACGATAGACAGCTGCCTCTGATTGAGAACCACACCCGGCCAAACACACAGAAAAAGAAAGCATAGAACACAAGACATAGAATGCCCACCCCAACTCACGCCCTGACCAAACCAAAATAGAGACATAAAAAGGATCTCTAAGGTCAGGGCGTGACACCATTTCCCTTCCAATTTTCTGGAAGCTTCAGAGCTCGGGTAATTTATGAATACCAGGGAGCTAGTTTCTTATGACAAATATTTTTTGTTTTTAGAGGTGCGACTGCATCTAGGGTATTGCGCAAGGTTACGTTTAGTTCCTCAGTTAGGTGTAGGAATCTTTGGATTGTCTGAGAATTTATAGCACAGCTTTTGATAATCCTTGGTTGGGGTCTGAGCAGATTATTTGTTGCGATTGCAAACGTAATAAAATGGTGGTCCGATAGTCCAGGATTATGAGGAAAAACATTAAGATCCACAATATTTATTCCACGGGACAAAGCTAGGTCCAGAGTATGACTGTGGCAGTGAGTAGGTCCAGAGACATGTTGGACAAAACCCACTGAGTCGAAGATGGCTCCAAAAGCCTTTTGGAGTGGGTCTGTGGACTGTTCCATGTGAATATAAAGTCACCAATAATTAGAATATTATCTGCTATGACTACAAGGTCCGATAGGAATTCAGGGAACTCAGTGAGGAACTTTGTATAGGGCCCAGGAGGCCTGTAAACAGTAGCTATAAAAAGCCTGTAAATAGTAGCTATATAAAGTGATTGAGTAGGCTGCATAGATTTCATGACTAGAAGCTCAAAAGACGAAAATGTATTTTTTGTTGTTGTAAATTGACATTTGCTATTATAAATGTTAGCAACACCTCCGCCTTTGCGGGATGCACGGGGGATATGGTCACTAGTGTAACCAGGATGTGAGGCCTCATTTAAGACAGTCAATTCATCAGGTTTAAGCCATGTTTCACACGGTGTAACTCAGTGTCCTGTTCTCCGGGACCTCTGATGATGTGGGTGGATCTGTAGCTCATCGGCAGCGGTGTGGTTCCATGTGGTGGTTATTAACTCTAATCATAACCATGATGAACCGTTTACCTTAACGATACGTCAACCTTGGCTTCCTCAACATTCATCCATCCATCTCTCCACTGACTCACTCCTAACCAAGCTTCAACTCCTACAAGCGTCCCCCCCCGTCCCCCCCCATAAACAGAGAAATCACACACACACCTACACCTGGATACCCGGTAGCCCTCCTCAGTCATCGGTAACATTGTCCGTGTTGTCGCCCCCCCCCTCCCCTTTACCTGCCCCACAACAGGACAGGACATTCTTCAAGGGCTTCTTTACAAAAGTAAGTTGTGTGTCAGTCTGAGTGCCTCTTTCCTTAATATAACCCCTCACTCTCTGATCCGGGTCCTGTCTGGGACATTACCTCACCAACAAACTACCTGGACACCTGGGTGTGTGTCTCTTCACGTCCTCCTCCATCAGACAAGGATCCCGACAGAGACCTGTTTGGTGTGAATGAGTTGGTCTGTCCTGTGTACACTATTTCTCTGTGTGTGTGTGGTATGTAACTTGTTATTGAACTACTTCAGTTGCTTTGTTGTCGTGTCAACTTACTTACACCTTTTCCTCCTTCCAGTCTGGGTACTCACAACACCACCTATTCATGACTTCTCTTCCTCCTTCCAGTCTGGGTACTCACAACACCACCTATTCATGACCTCTCTTCCTCCATCCAGTCTGGGTACTCACAACACCACCTATTAATGACTTCTCTTCCTCCTTCCAGTCTGGGTACTCACAACACCACCTATTCATGACCTCTCTTCCTCCATCCAGTCTGGGTACTCACAACACTACCTATTAATGACCTCTCTTCCTCCTTCCAGTCTGGGTACTCAAAACACCACCTATTAATGACTTATCTTCCTCCTTCCAGTCTGGGTACTCACAACACCACCTATTCATGACCTCTCTTCCTCTTTCCAGTCTGGGTACTCACAACACTACCTATTAATGACCTCTCTTCCTCCTTCCAGTCTGGGTACTCACAACACTACCTATTAATGACTTATCTTCCTCCTTCCAGTCTGGGTACTCACAACACCACCTATTAATGACTTCTCTTCCTCCTTCCAGTCTGGGTACTCACAACACTACCTATTAATGACTTCTCTTCCTCCTTCCAGTCTGGGTACTCACAACACCACCTATTAATGACTTCTCTTCCTCCTTCCAGTCTGGGTACTCACAACACCACCTATTAATGACTTCTCTTCCTCCTTCCAGTCTGGGTACTCACAACACCACCTATTCATGACCTCTCTTCCTCCTTCCAGTCTGGGTACTCACAACACCACCTATTCATGACCTCTCTTCCTCCTTCCAGTCTGGGTACTCACAACACCACCTATTAATGACCTCTCTTCCTCCTTCCAGTCTGGGTACTCACAACACCACCTATTAATGACTTCTCTTCCTCCTTCCAGTCTGGGTACTCACAACACCACCTATTCATGACCTCTCTTCCTCCTTCCAGTCTGGGTACTCACAACACCACCTATTAATGACTTCTCTTCCTCCTTCCAGTCTGGGTACTCACAACACCACCTATTAATGACTTCTCTTCCTCCTTCCAGTCTGGGTACTCACAACACCACCTATTCATGACCTCTCTTCCTCCTTCCAGTCTGGGTACTCACAACACCACCTATTAATGACTTCTCTTCCTCCTTCCAGTCTGGGTACTCACAACACCACCTATTAATGACTTATCTTCCTCCTTCCAGTCTGGGTACTCACAACACCACCTATTAATGACCTCTCTTCCTCCTTCCAGTCTGGGTACTCACAACACCACCTATTCATGACTTCTCTTCCCTCAATGTTCTTTATAATGTTTGACTTTTGGTTGTTTTCCCTCTTTCCAGCTTTTGCGTGTGTGGACGTGTGGGTGTGTGGACGTGTGGGTGTGTGGACGTGTGGGTGTGTGGACGTGTGGGTGTGTGGACGTGTGGGTGTGGGGACGTGTGGGTGTGTGGACGTGTGGGTGTGGGGACGTGTGGGTGTGTGGACGTGTGGGTGGACGTGTGGACGTGGTCGTGTGGACGTGTGGTCGTGTGGACGTGGTCGTGTGGTCGTGTGGACGTGTGGGTGTGTGGACGTGTGGGTGTGGGTGTGTGGACGTGGTCGTGTGGGTGTGTGGACGTGTGGGTGTGTGGACGTGTGGGTGTGTGGACGTGGTCGTGTGGGTGTCGTGTGGACGTGTGGGTGTGTGGACGTGTGGGCGTGTGGACGTGTGGACGTGTGGGTGTGTGGACGTGTGGGTGTGTGGACGTGTGGGTGTGTGGACGTGTGGGTGTGGGTGTGTGGACGTGTGGGTGTGTGGACGTGGTCGTGTGGGTGTGTGGACGTGTGGGTGTGTGGACGTGGTCGTGTGGACGTGTGGTCGTGTGG